>NC_088868.1:9795334-9915334 GCF_032884065.1 Artemia franciscana
AAACAGGGGGATATAAATGACGACCGGGACAAAAAAACTAAAAAGAAAAAAAAACTAAAACTAATAAAAAAACTAAAAAATCTAAAAATCTAAATAAGCTAAAAAAGAAAAAAAAGGAAAAAAATAAAGGAGAAAAACAAAACTAAAAAACGAATGTATATACAGACCGGGACACCGGGATACAAATGACGACCGGGACACAGGGAATATAAATGACGACCGGGACACAGGGACACAACTACAACGGGGACACCGGGGGAAACAGGGGGATGTAAATGACGACCGGGACACCGGGACAGGGAATGGTCGATTAGCAATCACCATCAACAAAGCTCAAGGACAATCATTAGAATCATGAGGTGTAGATCTGAATACAGATTGTTTTCCCATGGACCATTATATGTTGCATGTTCAAGAGTCGGTAAACCTGACAATCTATTTATATGCAAAGACAATGGGACAGCAAAGAATGTTGTATATTCGCAAGTTTTACGTAGTTAAAACCATATATATATATATATATATATATATATATATATATATATATATATATATCTATATTCACAGGTGGGACATAGGGACACAACTACAATGGCGCGTAACTATTATGGCGCGTAACGACTTACGCGCGCGGGGGGGCTTGGGGGGGGCGCGAAGCGCCCCCACCAACTAGGTGTTGGGGTGGCGCGAAGCGCCACCCCAACAGCTAGTATATATATATATATATATATATATATATATATATATATATATATATATATATATATATATATATATATATATATATATATATATATATATATATATATATATATATATATATATATATATATATATATATATATATATATATATATATATATATATATATATATATATATATATATATATATATATATATATATATATATATATATATATATATATATATATATATATATATATATATATATATATATATATATATATATATATATATATATATATATATATATATATATATATATATATATATATATATATAGTTGAATTTTTATTAACTCACTTGATCCAGCATGACGCATGGGGGAAAATATCTTCGAGGCGCTGCAGAGAGAAAGAGACATTATTTTCCAATAATTTTATGACAAAAAGTATGCTTTCAATTTTATTGGTTGACGTCTTTAAAGTAGTTTTGAGAGCTAATCTCATTATTTTTAAGTCTATATCAGAAAGAAAAATTCCACCTGAATAGTTCATCTTTGTAAAATCCTGAGCCATTAAAGACAAAGAAAATGTTACTAGTCACAAGATTTTTCACAAGCCCCCCTTTGCTTTTCTGTAGTCGCATCGCGAAGGTGTCCAACTTGGGGTGCTGTTCTAGTTTTTTTTTAGTTTTTTTTTTGTCCCAGCCATAAATATTTCACTTTAGCACGGTTTTAGTAGTTGATATCCAGGTTGATATTTAAACATATATGAGTAGAACTTAGTTACTACACGTAAAGGGAGCTTTGTCGTATGACCTGTTTCTGTCTCATTGGTGCACCTTATTTGTCACTACAAAGCGCTGATGGCATGAGTTTTCCGTAGGCTACATTTTTTTTCAAAACTAACATTAAAATATACATTTTCGAAAATGTGTTGTGAATAGAGGCATGAAATATGGTGTCAATTCATAACTTTTTATTTAAAAATATATTTTGACGGTCTTCAGTCATTCCTTGGAAAGGTGGTTGTGATCTCCCTAGAATGTCATCCCTGTATTTTTCTTTCTTTTTCCTCTTAAAGTGTGGCAACCTCGTTATCCTAATAAGATCCTATGTGAGCTATATGTAATGTGTATATACTAATTTTTATCCTTTTTTTTTAGGTTTAACTTCATATATGCTTAATGAAGAACAAGAATTTGGTGTCTACCTATTTTCATAATATTTTTTAATTTGTATTGAAAGAATGGTAATATACATAAGCCAGACTGGTTTTTCGAAGGTCTATGCCAGCAGGTTCTGTAGGAACTTGCATCGAAACTTACTTCTTGGGGGGGGGGGATAAATTAAAAAAAAATCAAAGGAACTTTATGAAAAATAGTGTAGAAAAATGTAGGGAGAATGGTTAAAAACTAAAAAATGGGAGGGGGACGGGCAAAAGGAAAAACGACACCTTCCTTACCTATGTACTTGCCTTTTGGACAGGTATACGTTCGGGCAGAAATACTTCTTTTTCTTTTATTTCTTTTTTTTACAAGAGGAGAAATCTCCTTCGGTACGGTTAAGGTCTCCCTCTCGTCGTAGTAAAATCATTAATTAAGAAAAAGCTTTTGAGAATAAAAAACAAAGAAATTCACGTAGTTGCTTGATACTCACTGTATACTTGCCTAATCTTAATGCCAATACAATTTTAAATTAATTCCGAGGAAAATCTAAAAAGAGTTTAGAGTTTAGAGTTTGAGAGTTAGAGATTAAGAGAAAAAGAGTTCTTAGAGTTTAGAAAACTCTGAAGTTCGCTTCTGACATTTTCGCACATCTGATCCACGACTAAACTTGCCAAATTTAAATTTCAATACAAATTAAAATTGTTTCCTAGGGAATCTTAATTTCTTTCGAATGTTACATCTAATTTCGCATCCAACATTTTTGCACGCCTGATGCAATAATAAAATTGTCTATAAGCTATTCTCGAAAGGATATTCAGCAGGGTAATGTAGAACAGGGGATCTAAGCATAATTGAACGCTAAGATTACCCAGATCATCCTCCTTTAGTTTGTAGCTTGGCAAACGGTTTTTGCCAGTTTAAACGGTTTAACGGTTTAACCGTTAAAACGGTTTAACAGTTAAACAGTTTAACCGTTAAACAGTTTAACGGTTTTTCAGAAGTTTAAACGTATCAGGTACCATCTTTTGACATAACAGTGACAATATTTACACATTTTTACATTTACACAACATTACAGCATTTACCCTGAATGTACGAAATCTGGTTAAAGTCGACATTCACCGGTGAATATCCTAAATTCCTTTTTCTCTGCTTGGATTCAATTAGCTTTGCGAGTCATTTTTTTCAGTGTTATGCAAGCTATGATGGTAAAAGTCAAAGTTAAGTTAGGTTATGTTAGTTCAGGTTAGGTTATATTAGGTTAGGTTAAATCTATATATATAAAAATAAGTTGTCTGTGTGTGTGAGTGTGTGTGTCGAGTGACGTCATGTTTGTATGTCGACTGACGTCATGTTTGTCGACTGACGTCACTATAAGGATTGAGCTGTATGCGTCATGAAGTTGTTTGTCGACTGACGTCATGTTTGTCAACTGATGAAATTACATACCGGGACACAAATGACGACCGGGACATAGGGAATATAAATTACGACCGGGAACCTCAAAGAGTAATTACAGACTGGGACACCCGGACACAAATCACGACCGGGACACTGGGAATCTATATATATATATATATATAAATAAGTTGTCTGTGTGTGTGTGTGTCGAGTGACGTCATATTTGTGAGTCGACTGACGTCATGTTTGTCGACTGACGTCATTATAAGGATTGAGCTGTATGCGTCATGAAGTTTTTTTGTCGACTGACGTCATGTTTGTCAACTGATGAAATTACGTACCGGGACACAAATGACGACCGGGACACAGGGAATATAAATGACGACCGGGAACCTCAAAGAGTAATTACAGACTGGGACAGCCGGACACAAATCACGACCGGGACATAGGGAATAGAATATAAATGACGACCGGGACACAGGGACACAACTACAACGGGGACGCCGGGGGCACAGGCGGGATATATAAATGACGACCGGGACACAGGGATTGTTCGAATAGAAATTACAGACCGGGACACAAATGACGACCGGGACACAGGGAATATAAATGACGACCGGGACACTCAAAGAGAAATTACATGGGACACCGGGACACAAATGACGACCGGGACACAGGGAATATAAATGACGACCGGGACACAGGGACACATCATTAGAATAATGAGGCATAGATATGAATACGGATTGTTTTTCCAATGGACAATTATATGTTGCATGTTCAAGAGTCAGTAAACCTGACAATATATTTATATGCACAGACAATGGGACAGCGAAGAATGTTGTATATTCGCATGTTTTACGTAGTTAAAAACATATATAAATATAAATATATATATATATATATATATATATATATATATATATATATATATATATAATATATATATATATATCTATCTATATATATAAAAATAAGTTGTCTGTCTGTGGATGGATGGATGGATGTGTCAGGTGACGTCACCTGAAAAAACTGGATTAGGTGACATCAAAACTGAAAAAACTAAAAAAAAGGCAAAAAACTACAAAAAAAACTAAAACTAATAAAAAAAATAAAAAAGCTAAAAAACTAAAAAAACTATAAAGGTAAAAACCAATAAAAAACTAAAAAAAAACTGAAAAAACTTAAAAAAGGCAAAAACTACAAAAAAAAACTAAAAACTAATAAAAAAAGTAAAAAAGCTAAAAACTAAAAAAACTAAAAAAACTAAAAAAAGGTAAAAAACTAAAAAAAATAAAAAATAAAAAAAAACTAAAAAAAAGGAAAAAACTGAAAAATAAGCTAAAATAAAGGTAAAAACCAATAAAAAACTAAAAAAAAAAGGAAAAAACTAATAAATGACGACACTCAAAGAGAAAGCGACCAGGACAAAGGAATGTTCGATTAGCAATCAACAAAGCACCGGGACACAGGGAGTATAAATGACGACCAGGACATAAGTAAAAAAAAAAAAACTATCTATATATATAAAAATAAGTTGTCTGTGGATCTGTGGATCGTGGATCAGGTGACGTCACCTGAAAAAACTGGATCAGGTGACTTCAAAACTGAAAAAACTAAAAAAAGGCAAAAACTACAAAAAAAACTAAAAACTAATAAAAAAAATAAAAAAGCTAAAAAACTAAAAAAACTAAAAAAAGGCAAAAACTACAAAAAAAACTAAAAACTAATAAAAAAGCTAAAAAACTAAAAAAACTAAAAAAAAGGCAAAAACTACAAAAAAACTAAAAACTAATAAAAAAAATAAAAAAGCTAAAAAACTAAAAAAACTAAAAAAACTAAAAAAAGGTAAAAAACTAAAAAAACTAAAAACTAAAAAAAAACTAAAAAAGGTAAAAACTAAAAGAACTAAAAAAGAAAAAAATAAATGACGACACTCAAAGAGAAAGCGACCAGGACAAAAGGAATGTTCGATTAGCAATCAACAAAGCACCGGGACACAGGGAGTATAAATGACGACCAGGACACAAGTAAAAAAAAAAATTAACAAAACTAAAAAGAAGGTAAAAACTACAAAAAAACTAAAAAGAAAAAAAAAACTAAAAACTAATAAAAAAACTAAAAAATCTAAAAATCTAAATAAACTAAAAAAGAAAAAAAAAGGAAAAAAATAAAGGAGAAAAACAAAACTAAAAAACGAATGTATATACAGACCGGTACACCGGGATACAAATGACGACCGGGACACAGGGAATATAAATAACGACCGGGACACAGGGACACAACTACAACGGGGACACCGGGGGAAACAGGGGGATATAAATGACGACCGGGACAAAAAAACTAAAAAGAAATAAAAACTAAAAACTAATAAAAAAAACTAAAAAATCTAAAAATCTAAATAAGCTAAAAAAGAAAAAAAAAGGAAAAAAATAAAGGAGAAAAACAAAACTAAAAAACGAATGTATATACAGACCGGGACACCGGGATACAAATGATGACCGGGACCCGGGACACAGGGAATATAAATGACGACCGGGACACAGGGACACAACTACAACGGGGAAACAGGGGGATGTAAATGACGACCGGGACACCGGGACAGGGAATGGTCGATTAGCAATCACCATCAACAAAGCTCAAGGGCAATCATTAGAATCATGAGGTATAGATCTGAATACAGATTGTTTTCCCATGGACCATTATATGTTGCATGTTCAAGAGTCGGTAAACCTGACAATCTATTTATATGCAAAGACAATGGGACAGCAAAGAATGTTGTATATTCGCAAGTTTTACGTAGTTAAAACCATATATATATATATATATCTATATTCACAGGTGGGACAGAGGGACACAACTACAATGGCGCGTAACTAATATGGCGCGTAAGGACTTACGCGCGCGGGGGGGCTTGGGGGGCTGCGTGAAGCGCCCCACCAACTAGGTGTTGGGGTGCCCACCAACAGCTAGTTTGGTTATAAATATCAGAAATGGATTAAAAATCCAAGCTAACCAAGCCTAATCTAACCTAACCTGGCATCATCAAACCGTACATTAAATTGGAAAATTTGACTGGCAGCGCTGACTTAATCGAAGGAGAAAAAGTTATATCGGACACACGCATATATATATATATATATATATATATATATATATATATATATATATATATATATATATATATATATATATATATATATATATATATATATATTTTATTAGCCTATAAAATGGTCTATAGTTATTTATAAAAAACCTTTTTATTTTAAGAATTACTCAAGAGCATTAGGATAAATTATAATATTAGAAAGCTCCTTCTGAATCTCTTTCTTTCTGCTCTTGCTCCCTCTCCTTTTTCTTCTTTCTCTTTCTTCTCTCTATCTCTCTCCCTCTCGTTATTTTATCTCTTTAAAAATGAATAGTACATTGGGAATGAGCATATAAAAAAGGTAATGTAATTTGTTAATTAGATATCTGAGTAGTCTTTTCCTTATAACAGGTTGAAATAAGGAGGAAAAGTAGGAATGTCGCTTTATTTAACAGAGTGAAGGGGCCAAAATCCAGAGCCAAATGATTAAACATAAAATTATATAAGGGGCAATAAAAATTTATTCAAATTTGTGTAGCAATTAAGATTGAGAATAGCAAATGTGTTGCAAAAATTTAAGACTATCAAAGTAAACTAGAATAATAGTCCAGGACTTTTAGGGTTTGACCCGGACAAAATTGCAATATAAACGAAAATGGTACCAAAATGATCAGAAAAAAATTCTGTACAACATACTAAAAGTCCCCATAAATCCGAGTGGGGCGAGTACCCGAAAAACAGGGGAAAAGGGGGAAATGCGGGGGAAAATGGGAAAAATGCCGAACATGCCCAGAAAATAGTTTAAAGTGAGTTTTCTGGGGTTTTCACATACGCTGATTACGAAATGGACATCTAAAATTCAGTATAGAAAAAGAGTACTACGGAAAACGGGGGAACAGGGGAAAGAGGGGAGAAAAGAGAAGAATACAGGGTAGGGGTAGAAAGCGGTTTGAAAGATATTTTCTGGGGTATTCCTATCTGGTGATTACGAAATTGAGAAATAAAATGATATAAAAAAATCGATTAACATAAAACGGGGAAATGGGGGGGAAAGGGAAATATACAGGGTAGGGGTAGAAAGCATGTGGAAATGTGTTTTCTGGGGTTTTTCTATCTGCTGATCACGAAACTGACCCCTAAAATGAAGGAAAGAAAAGGAGAACCATGAAAACCGAACAAAACTGGAGGAAACAACGGAAAAGGGGAAGGGAGGCCTGACTCCTGAGCCAGCTGCTAATGGCTAATAAGTAGGCCTATGGACAAAATAACTCGCTTAAGTATCAAACTTGAACTTTCTTGAATCACAGACATTTCTTACAACCATTTGAATTACTAAACATAAAGAAAACAACCGCTTGGCAGTTATATATAAAATGGCTATTATATGTAAAATTTGCACTTTCGAAGGCAGTATAGTTGACTTGTAAAACACAGCATTGATATCACTAGTCGAGCTCCTCGTCTTCGACAATCTCGTTGTCCCTGTTCAAACAGTTGATACCCTGACATTCTCCGCACGCGAACGTACACGCTAATCCATTTTTCTTGCAGCTGCATCGCGAGTTCTCGAAGCCTGTCTTACAGTTGCATCTCACGACACTCAAAAGAGTCTGAGGTGCGGGCAACAAATGGGTCATCACAGGTGAGTATTTATGGTCTCTGAGGACCCAACCCCAGTCAGCCGGGTCGAGGTCAGCTGGTTCCCCTTTCCAACGGGATACCTGGAGGCGCACTCGCTGGGAGTGGAATGAAGCTGCAGCTTCGGTTGGCGGAAGCCTTTCAGGCTTAACAAACGCCGTAGTATTAGACGAAGAAACTTTTTCCAAGAAAATTCGATGTCGCAGCTTAGTGAGATCTTCGTTTGGCCGTGCTTTATACAAGCTGAGGAGAAGATATTCACCCGCTTTCACAATTTCATCTTTGGACGATGATTCATCCAGAAACACTTTGCATTTTTTTCTGAACACTTCGCTCTTCTTCAAAAGAGGTAGCACAGCTACTAAAGCACGACCAAACGAAGATCTCACTAAGCTGTGACATCGAATTTTCTTGGAAAAAGTTTCTTCGTCTAATACTACGGCGTTTGTTAAGCCTGAAAGGCTTCCGCCAACCGAAGCTGCAGCTTCATTCCACTCCCAGCGAGTGCGCCTCCAGGTATCCCGTTGGAAAGGGGAACCAGCTGACCTCGACCCGGCTGACTGGGGTTGGGTCCTCAGAGACCATAAATACTCACCTGTGATGACCCATTTGTTGCCCGCACCTCAGACTCTTTTGAGTGTCGTGAGATGCAACTGTAAGACAGGCTGCGAGAACTCGCGATGCAGCTGCAAGAAAAATGGATTAGCGTGTACGTTCGCGTGCGGAGAATGTCAGGGTATCAACTGTTTGAACAGGGACAACGAGATTGTCGAAGACGAGGAGCTCGACTAGTGATATCAATGCTGTGTTTTTCAAGTCAACTATACTGCCTTCGAAAGTGCAAATTTTACATATAATAGCCATTTTATATATAACTGCCAAGCGGTTGTTTTCTTTATGTTTAGTAATTCAAATGGTTGTAAGAAATGTCTGTGATTCAAGAAAGTACAAGTTTGATACTTAAGCGAGTTATTTTGTCCATAGGCCTACTTATTAGCCATTAGCAGCTGGCTCAGGAGTCAGGCCTCCCTTCCCCTTTTCCGTTGTTTCCTCCAGTTTTGTTCGGTTTTCATGGTTCTCGTTTTCTTTCCTTCATTTTAGGGGTCAGTTTCGTGATCAGCAGATAGAAAAACCCCAGAAAACACATTTCCACATGCTTTCTACCCCTACCCTGTATGTTTCCCTTTTCCCCTCCCCCCCCCCCATTTCCCCGTTTTATGTTAATCGATTTTTTTATATCATTTTATTTCTCAATTTCGTAATCACCAGATAGGAATACCCCAGAAAATATCTTTCAAACCGCTTTCTACCCCTACCCTGTATTCTTCTCTTTTCTCCCCTCTTTCCCCTGTTCCCCCGTTTTCCGTAGTACTCTTTTTCTATACTGAATTTTAGATGTCAATTTCGTAATCAGCGTATGTGAAAACCCCAGAAAACTCACTTTAAACTATTTTCTGGGCATGTTCGGCATTTTTCCCATTTTCCCCCGCATTTCCCCTGTTTTTCGGGTACTCGCCCCACTCGGGTTTATGGGGACTTTTAGTATGTTGTACAGAATTTTTTTCTGATCATTTTGGTACCATTTTCGTTTATATTGCAATTTTGTCCGGGTTCGATCCTTTTTTGAGCTAAAAGTCCTGGACTATAATAGCAAAGTAAGAATAACAAAGCACTTAACAAGTAAACTAGGAGTGCAGAGTATAGAGGTATATTGGTAGCAGAAAAGGATAAAATAAAATGATCATAAAACTCTAATACAGTTTGTAAAAACTCATATGACTGTACTAAGGAGGTATTCACTGGGCACTTTCGTCTACACTAGAAAGAACGTTGGAGGTAAAATCAGAGGCATGAATATGCCAGGGCTGAAGATAAACAATGTTCAGAAATTTTTTAGTTTTCAGGTTTTTTCAAACCTGAAAATTGGAAAAAATTTCAATTTTCACAAATGGAGATGGGAATTCGTGCTCAATTTGTATGCAACTTTGTATGCTTCTGATGTTAATATTGATTTTATTAAAACTAAATAATAACAACTACACACACCTCACATGCCCTCAATACACGGAAAAACAAGAAATGAGATAAAATATTGCAAATATTGAAAAATCGGAAAAATAAGAGTGAAAGATGAAAACTAGAAATAGCTAACTAAAATAAGGTAATAAAATTACGAATGATGCTAACTAAAATAATTGCGAAGGACACTGCTAATTAAATAAGAGAATAAAATTTCGAATAATTCTATTAAAGCCAAAAGTAATGCTTATTAAAAAAGTGCAGGCATTAAGTGAGAGTCTTAAGAAGAATGAAAAATCGGAAAATAAAATGAAGATACGAAAACAGAAAATTTCTTACTAAAACAATAGAATACAATTGCGAAGAGTACTGTCAAAGACATAAGTAACACTACTAAAAAAAAACTTAATGAAAAATAAATTTTAGTGTACAAATGACAATATTAAAATGTAATTGCGAATTGCATTGGCTTAACCCTCCCTATTTATAAAAATGAAATGATGCTAACAAAATGATATAAAATAAAATATAAAATAAATATAGATATAAAAATAAAATAATTTAGATATAAAATAAAATAAAATGATCAATAAATAAATATATATAATAAATATAACAAATAAAATTTAATAAATATAATCAATATAAATAAATATATAGAAATAAATATAAATAAATAAAAATAAAATTAATATAAAATAAAATAAAATGATGCTAAAGCCCATGGATCGAGCAACTGCATGTCTTTCATTTAGAGAGTGGATAATTGAGTTTGTGGAAACAAATGTGAAACTATCTAGTAAAACCATATAGGACTATTCCTATTATTCTAATAACTAATCTACTAGTAGGACTAGTAGAACTAATAGACTTTAGGGCTAATTCAATCAGTGACGTAACTAGGAAGTGCGAACCGCCACGGGAGGAGACTTTCCTGAGTTTGACACGGAGAAAAGAAGAGAGAACCAAAAGAACGGAGGGTCAATCTTAAAGTGTATTAAGACCACGGAAGATCGTACTCCAGGTAGTGAAGATATCGAAACAGCCATTAGAGATAGAGCTTTGTTGGGATTCAGAAGTGGATAATGCCGATACCAAAGTTGAATTTGTTATTATATAATCTTCAAGGTCTTTTGACCTACCTTTGTTGTAAATAATTTTCACTGCGAAATTAAAACCTTCTCCCAATCCCTATATAACTCCAGATTTTGAAGTAAGCTTAGGATTGTTGAATTTAGAGGACCGGAAGGATATTGGACAGTGGCCCATAAAAATATCAGCAGTGAGAACTACAACCTTGTAAAGAGTAAATCATGGCCCGTAGTAACTGGAAGTTTAAAAAGGCGTTTTGAAAGAAACATTGTCTAGTAAGAGAGTACTGCAAATTGAAGCTAATTCAAGAATGGTAACTTTTATTTTAGTTGATTTTAATAGTAAAAGCTTCTTTTGAAAGTAAATGTATGAGAATTTCGGAAAAGATCCTGAAACCTCACCATATCCTGTGCCCTTTCCAAGTGCCTCTAAAGGGGACCCTTTAAAAAGAATAATGTCATTTTCGTATATTTTTCCAGGACAACTTCTAATGGAATAGGGGGCTGTAGGGTCTCATTTTTGAGAAACTTCCGTAATCCCAGTTCTACACTTAGTGAGCCACAAATCTGGATCTCGTGGTATAAATCTATTCTAATACCAGCATCACAGACATAATCCAGTGGTTTTTTGCTTCATTAATTGTGGCAATAATTGTTCCTCTTTATTGTTTCATTTTCACAAAAAAGTCTAAACAATTCATTAGTGCTTTTTTTTCTTCTCACCTGTATCCATGGGATTTTAGACCTTCAATAGGTTCCTGAAACACTTTGCAGTTAAATTATTGAAAAAAGAACTAATCCTGCAATCAGCTTAAGAAACTATTTTCCTTTCCTAAAGTTGTTGAGAATGTTATATATGCCGTTTTGGCTTTGGACACGGTAATATTCAGTACTACAGTTTCCCAAGTTTCTAAAATAACATATACAAAATACATATACATAATATAATACATATAAATACACGTAAAATACACATAAATATACGTAAAATACATATACAAAATACAGTTTCTAAAATAACATAATGATAAGCGATAGTTCATGTCTTTTCCACTGCCTTATAGGTCTCATCGTTTTATATGTATAAACAGTTGATCAAACAGCTGGAAAGAGAACTCGAAAGCCTTTAGTAAATTAACTATTTTGGGGGGCTGAAAGGCGCTATTCATGATGTTTTTCCTAATATTCATCGGATTCACGCCTACTGGCCTATTGATTATCTGTTGATTCATCCAAAGCAACAGTCCATTCATTAATTGAAATGATATTCTCTGTTCATTATTAATGAATAGCAGTAGATCATCAATATTGGGTCTAGCAACAAGAACATGCAAACATTGAATCATCTGTAATTTGATAATTAATATTGATGGTTGCCATAATTATTCTTTTATCTGGTAAGCACGGGTAAGTATTATTTTAAGAGTAATGAAGAAAAATTATAGCTGTCCAATATTTTGGTAGGATCAGAGTCTGCGGAATCTTTTTTTTATTACTATTTGAAGATGTATTTTCAGGGAATTATCAAATCTTGCTGGCAGAAGCAAAAACTAAGAAAACAAATTTGCCTGAAAAAAATTTATTTCTTAGCAAAAAATAAGAACATTGTTTTGAATTAAACTTCCGTTTATCTCATGAGAGACCGCAAAATTTTCTGGGGGGGAGACTAGAATAGCAAGGATACCGGGAAACATCTGTAATTTGATAATCAATATTGATGGTTGCGATAATTATTCTTTTATCTGGTAAGCACGGGTAAGTATCTTTTAAGAATAATAAAGAAAAATGATACTTAACAAAATATAAGAAAACTGTTTTGAATTAAGCTTCTCATCTAAGTTTATCTCACGAGCCACCGCATTTTTTTTGGGGGGGGGACACTAGAATAGCAGGGATACGGGGAATAATGGGAATGCATTTAAGGATAAAGAATATAAGAATGAAAAGCCTCTCAAAGAAAAGAAAACACTTCATTTTTCAAACAGTTCGGGGTAACGAACAAGAAGTAAGGAGCAACATGGGCCAATACTAACCCAAAATTTGAAATATATATTAGTAATAAAACACAAAGTAAGCATGCATTCGTTTTTGGAAAACACAAAATTAAAATTTCATTTTACATGGGGCTCGGACATCGGCTCATGAGTGCTGTGACAAGCTGAATTTTAAGTTGCATTTTCATTGAGATTGTCCCCTTTTTAAGGTGTTTTTCTTTTTTTTTCTAAAATTATGCAAGTTTTCTTAAATGCTAATAACTTAAAGTTATACTTCAAACTGAAGAATGTTACATATTTAGAATCACCATAAAAAGCTGATTCTTTAGTGTAAAGTTATCAAAGCTAAATTTCATATTTACGCTATTGAAAAGGGCCGCTCTTTACTTACCATTTGTTACGATCAATGATTTGATTTTCTTCTGATATCGTTATGTAGAAACAATTATTTGGAAAGCTGGGAAGGGCCACAAGTCACAAACTAGAACTTATATTGTCCGTTCAAAAGGTCAAAACCTATTGATCGCCAGTAAACCGTGGGCCTATACACATTTTTCTTTTTATATGGGCTTCCATGATTATTCCTAATCTAATAACATTCCGTTGGTTTCCCTAGGATTACTTTTTACCCTGGATTCGAAGTGGGGCCACTGCACGCCTGTCCTCGTCTTGTGGGCGCTCATGGCGTTGAAAAACAATCCTCTGTCTTTTAGTTTGATTTTGCTCGTCGAAGATAAGAGAGACCGTTGAATCCCTCCGAGCTTAAAAATAACTTTACAGAAAGTGTTGCAACAAATTCCGATTTGCTTACATCCATCGAAAAAAAAAATTTACACCCTTCCGAATTTTTTTTAGGCTCTTTATTCCCCCCCCCCCCTAAATGAAATGTACAGTTACCTTTATTTTAGGTCTGTTTGCTCATTTGTTAGAGTAACGTTTTGTTTTTAAAAGTAGAATTTGAGGCAAAAGCTGCAGTCGGAGGCGCCAATGAGGCGGAGTGGCAATTACACCTTATATCCTAGAAATAATTTATGTATGTTTTAATTGAAAAAAATGCACACTCCCCTCCATAGATTTTGTATTTTTGTATGCTCAATGAAAAAATCAACAATATTCAATTAAAAGAATCCTACCCCCCCCCCTACGTTTTTGCGAGTTAATGGCTCTAACTACAATACTCCTTTCGCGAGGTTTGTTGTACAGGCTGACCCCTGTCAGAACCTAGCTTTAAGCCAGGTTCTAGCAGAAGACAGTAAATTCTGTCGGGCAAAAACAACTAAGTGACGTCGTTATTTGAAATCTGATTGCTATGTCTCATTGAAATTCCCTGAAGTCCTCTTAAAAAAATTCTTCACCTAAGACCGGCCAGCATCTTGTTTGTAATAGACATTTAAGACACGTACCTAAAAAGAGAGGCGCCATTTGGGGGGTCAGGGGTGGGCAAATGCCCACCCCAGATATTTCGGGGGGCCCAAGCTTCCACCACAAAGGGCCCTTTTCCGGCCATAATTATCCATTAGGTCCAACATAATCCATTATGTTCAAATGATTTGAACTAACTGCACGCCTATTAGCCAAAGAGCGTAATTACCTGACGACCCTTGGGGTAATTACGCTATTTGCTATTAATCATTATAAACTTTGAAAGTAGGTTAGATTCATAATAAAAGTCTCAAGTTCTGTCAAATGCCCCATGCCCACCCCAAGATTTGGCCCAAATGGCGCCCCTGCCTAAAAACAGTACCAATAATTCATTTGTGCATACACACAAAGCTTTTATTTGTTTAAAACACAACTTTGTTGGCCAGACAATCAATTCTGATCCAAAACGAAAAAGAAAACAATTTTTCCTTTACTGATTGAATGAAACGAAATCAATTGCCAAAGCAAAATCTAACTCCTGACAAAACCTAGCTTCAGGCTAGGTGAAAGTGAAATGAGAAAAATAAAAAAAATAAAAACTTAAAAAGGTAAAAACTACAAAAAAAAACTAAAAAGAAAAAAAAACTAAAAAAAGCTAAAAAAAAAGGTAAAAACCAAAAAAAAACTAAAAAGAAAAAAGGAAAAGAACAAAAATTTATTTCAGAACTAAAAAAGAAAAAAAACTAAGAAAGGAAAAAAAACTGAAAAATAAAGGAGAAGAAGAAAACTAAAAAAAAAAAAAAAAAAATAATAGACAAAATAAATAAAAAATAAAAAGCTAACCTAGCTTTTCTTTTAGCTTCAAGCTAGGTGTTTATATTTTAAATTCAAGGCATGAACACTAATATTAATATTAATTGAAGAAGAGTTATGTCGGAGTCAGGTATGATGTTCAGGGCTCTAATAATTAGTTTTATAATAATAATTAGTTTTCTAATAATATTTAGTCTTCTAATAATTATAAAATTTTGTGAAAAGTTTACTAATTCGCTAGCTAAAAGATAAATCCAGTATTCACTTCGCCATTCTTTCCCCTTCCCAAATATAATAATTTGTATCGTCGCCACCCTTCCTTCTCTCAATTACTGAATACATACATTTTTAGGCTAAACACTAAGTTTGCACATTTTGTTAGCTTGAATTACTTTTTACTTATTCCCGAGTACTAATTGATTCATAATGTCAAAAAAAAAATAAAAAAAAACACAAAAAATCAGTTAACTTAGCAAGTATCCTCGGCCCATACTCAGATGTTAGGACAGGGCTGGGGTTCAATTGCTAAAATAGAGAATAGTATATTTGGAAAGAACTTCCTTTTGATATATAGAATTTTTGGTAATACCAAATAGAAAAAAAAGCTAACTTGGTATTTAACCTAGGCCTTAAGACAGGGGTTGGATTTGGACCTTAATCTTGAACTTATTTCCCACCAATGATTAGTTCATAACATCAAATCGAAAAAAATAAACGAAAAATCAACTAACTTATGAGTTAGACTAGAGCCTTATCCAGGCCTTAGGACAGGGCTGGGATTTGACTTTATTGGTCAACTTATTTTTAGTCAATAATTACTTCATAATACCAAATTGAAAAGAAAAAAATCAGCTACCTTAGCATTTAGCCTAAGATTGTATCTGGCCAGGCCCTAGAGCAGGGATGAAGTTCAATTGTGTCAGAAGAGAATATTATATTTCAAGAAAGTGTTGAATGTTGAATCGAATGGTATATTTAACTTTTAGTTGATAAATTATATAGCTTATAAATCCTTCCAGAAGGATACATACCTGCCTCGATGCCGTGTTAGATTATTAAGTTCTGAATCCCCAACACCCCTTAGAATATTTGAGACCAAAGACTGACCCAGGACTCTTGTGGCGGGTCTAGTTACTGATATTACTGCTGTTACGATTGCTATTGTTAACATTTATGTTTCTGTATTTTATTTTGCATTTTAGGAACTCAAGGTCGTTCGAGTAGAGGCAGCTTCATTATGTAGCTTTAGAAGCTATATTACATATTTCTTGATTTTGATTAAAAAAACAATGAGCACACTCCTCAACAACATTAATACAGCAGCTATTTTTACAACTATGGTTTTATTGTGCATAGTTTAAATTTATGTTTAGAATTATCATCTAATTTTTATTCGTTCCACTTTTGTAGGGCTCTTTTACGAATTTCTTGAGTCTATGTATACTGCATAGTTGCATTCATTCATGAATAAATTAGTAAATGAACTCACTGTAGGACGAGCTGAATTGTTCGATAAATAATTTAAACCTAAATTTCAGGAATTTCAGTGATTCTGGAATAGAGTTGCTTAAGAATCATTCCAATGTGAAATGAAATTAGACTTCTCGATATGAAAAGGAAAATACACCGCTAAAATAACAGGTTTTCAAAGAAATCTACATATTTTAAAGTGAAGCAGAATTAGAATATTTAGGATTGCCTTGGGCACACCACCGCTCTATATTAATATAATTACAATTCCCTACTCCAAAACCAGGAATTTGAAATTATTTCCAGGGATAATCTCGTGGGAAAAATTCAAATCAAGTATTAACTAGCATACAAGAATTATTTATGTCTATAGAAATGCAAATTATGGCCAAATTTTGATTTATAGTGCTTATTTAATTTTAGAGGAAAACATCCCTCTCCTGCAATGTGTGGTGTGTGAAGAACTAATTTAAGTTTAGTAACGGGAATTTGATCACTATGGAAGGAAATAGCTTAGAACTAGAAAACTTAATCTGTAGAAACAAGTGTGTCCTTAGGAAGTCATTAAAATATTTTTTAAGGTAAGATAAATTCATAATACATTATAATACATTAGCCCTAGCCGAATGGATTGGTACGCTAGATTTAAGATCCTTTGCCCGAGAGGCCGAGGGTTCGGATCCTAGTGTACTCAATTATTCGGTTTGGGACGGGGGTCAGCGGATTGACTCTGTAAGCTCAGCCAGAGTCGACCCAGCTCTAAATGGGCACCTGGATAAATCTGGGGAAGGTAAAAAGGATGGGTGTGCAAAAGCACATGATGGCTGGCCCTCATCCCCCCTTACACTTTTTGGCTGGAGGGCCTTGAGACGAAGATCAGCTCCGCCGGTTCGGACCCCAAGGGTCTAGTGCCGCATCCTTTACCTTTTTTTAATACATTATAATTTACTGTAATACACTCACAATATAAATACATTCATAACACACTATAATTCTTTCATAATACACTATAATAAATTCATATTACACTAATAATACTCTCATAATACGCTGTAACACATTCATAACTCACAAAAACATACTATACTAATCCGCCCAAAGGCTCCCTAGCCTGTAGAGTAAGGGGAGTATATAGAGTCACTTACTTAGAAGAAACATTGTCACTTACTCAGAGAGAGAGAAAAAAGATCCTTGGCCTGTAGAGTATGGGTAGGACATACGAATCACTTACTTGAGGAAACATAGTCACCTACTCGCAGAGAGAGAAAAAAGATCCTTGGTCCGTAGAGTATGGGGAGGACATACGAGTCACTTACTTAGTGGAAAGAGTGTCACTTACTCACAGAGAGAGAGAAAAGATCCTTGGTCCGTAGAGTATGGGGAGGACGTACGAGTCACTTACTTAGTGGAAAGAATGTCACTTACTCACAAAGAGAGAAAAAAGATCCTTGGTCCGTAGAGTATGGGGAGGACATACGAATCACTTACTTCGAGGAAATATTGTCACCTGCTCACAGAGAGAGAAAAAAGATCCTTGGCCTGTACAGTATAGGGAAGACATACGAGTCACTTACTTAGAGGAAAGAGTGTCACTTACTCGCAGAGAGAGAAAAAAGATATTTAGTTTACAAAAACTTCAGTTAAATAGAATAGAGAAACTAAAAAATTAGTTAGATTAAATAGAGTCAGTTTTATGCTGCTCAAAAATGTGAAAGAAAGAAAAAAAAAGCCCTAATAAACCAAGTGTTTTTTATGATTGTTTTTTTTTAACAACTTAACACTGTGTTTCAGGTATCCGAGCTGATTCAGACACCATAAATCACACAATATCTGTTGAATCACCGTTACAGGACTTAAGCCTGACCTTACAGAAGGAGTAAACAGAATTAGAATATAATGTTTCTGAATTATGAAGATGATAAATATCTTAATCAAAGGGAAAAGATGGTTGAACACTCAGGAGCTGATTAAGGTCACCATGAAAGAATATACAGTGATTCAAAATCAAATAAAGGGAAAACTCTTTAACAACTAGTTTTCTGAATGAGGTTTCTAGATTTATTTTAAACCTTAGGAAACGGTTTGAAAGAGGAGGAAAAGTTTACATCCATACTTTTGGACGCTAAAAAAACATAAGATTGAATCAATCCGTGAGGAAGGACTATCAAAACTGATAAAATTGAAATTAAAAATGTATCTACTAAATTTAAGAATATAGGATCTAAATCCTAAATTTGAAATAATTTTCTTTGATTTTTTAATGTCTAATTTTCAAAGTAATGTATTCCAGGTACCTTAGGCTTAAAAACAAAGGATAAAATATAAACTACCACGAATTTATTGCGAACATTGCCTGCATTTTTGTGGGAGTTAAATATTAATTGAGCTTCTCAATAAATAGAGCAGCGAATAGGAACAAGAATGACGCTTAAGAGTTTACTCTTAACAAAAGACATATACAAAAGACACGACAATAAGCTGAAAAGAACCCTGAGAATCATGTGCAGTGTCAAGAAACCAGAGACCACTGTAAGCCGTCCAAAGATAGTTTTTTTTTCCTCCAGCTTTGAAGAAGTCCAGGAGTCATCCAAGGACTCAAAGGGGTAGTTCTCTTCGACCCTGGATTCAGCTGGGACACATAACAAGTATCCAATATAATTTCTTTCAAAGAGCCATAAAATTAATTAAAAAGTTAATTAGAGAGGGGACAACTAAAGATTTACACTTGGCTGGGAAAACAAATCATGAGATATTTAAAATACCTCAATGGTTGCCTCCCAATGTTAAGATTGATATAAAGCTTAAATTAAATTATTCCGTATATGAAAGAGGCTTTTCCTCCGCAACCTCTCGCTCTTTACACTAAAGTTTTTTTTATTGTTTTAAAAAGAAGAGTTGTGAGAAAGAGTCAAACTTTAGCGTAAAGAGCGAGAGGTTGCGGAGGAAAAGCCCCTTTCATATACGGAGTAATATATTGTATTGTATCAGATTAATGACGCTTCATGACTACTAAGGTCCCTGCGTCGGCCCTGCAGTGCATTGCTGCAGCATGATTCGATCTCTGGGTCCCGTATTACCCATTAACGGAGTAATTCCTGTTCGTTTTAAGTTTTAATGTTGCTCCTTACTTTCATTTAAAAAACTTTTTTTTTATTTAATGACTTTTAAGAGTTTACTACCGTGCTCTGAAAGAGTATGTTATGCACGACACCGCTGTTGTAACATTAAGTTTACCACCATGATTGTCAAACAAAGAGGACGGCGTTGACTTGGATCATATATGATCGGATCAAACAGTGAAGAGGGACTTTCAAAATTAATCGAGAAAAAATAGGTTTATCCTTCCTTAAAATATCGGGACTACCTGTTTGAAAGACAGGTTTCATTAATAAGAATACTGAAAAGCAATCACACCAACCTTTAGATCTACTAATATCCTCAATTGACAGGTTACTTTCCGATAACCTAGGATAAACCTTAGAAACCAGCGAAAAAATAAAAATCTGAATTTTTGTAGGAGTTTCTTCAAAATTCAAAGCATTAATCGCGCTTGCAATATTTTTCCCATCAGACTAAACATAACTAGATTTCTCATCCAATATATAAATTTCTTGTTTATCATTTTATAAAGATACCAGAAAGAATAGTCCCATTTTATTTTTTTACATTTTTCCGCTCCATTTTCGCTGTCTCCCCTATAGTGTTTCTTTTTTCAAAAAATATGAAGGTCATCGGTATGCCTCTATTCATTAGATTAAACATAATGATAAAATACAATGCCTGAATATCAGACAAGTGTATTTGATGGCGTAGCTCCCCCTAAGAAAAACGCTCAGTTAAAGGGAAACCATCGTCTTTTTTTATAAAACTATTTATTTTTTTCCTATACCAGCCACTGATCAGTGAATTGGAGAAATTTGTGGCTTGATATTTGGCATCAAAACATGGAATTACTCACTCGAAAAAATTGTTAGATTTGACCAAAGCTCTGATTAACAACTCCCTGGATTACCAAGTGTGTTTTCATCAGCGAAAGAAACAAGGACCTCAGAAGGAAAGGAATTATAATTGTCATTATGGACATAAGGAGGTATAGGATGACATTGTCCACAGCAATTATTATATTTTTTTTGTCACATAACAAGGATCCTTTACATAAAAAAAACACAGGCCTTAACTGTGAGGGACACTATAATTCACTACTGAGGGTGAGCGGAAAAGTGGATCAACTGAAACTTATCTACCATTCAAACAGGACATTCTTATACCAAAATGAGACATTTTTGGCGAAGATTTTGATAGGTTAAGGAATCAAATGTTTGATAAACCTCCAGGAATGCAACAGCTGGAATATCAAGCTACCCAATTTAACGTAAAAACCCAATTTATGATAATTTAACACAAAGAGGTTCAATTAACATTACGTTTCATTTTAAAGCAAGATCATTTGACAGAATTAACACAAATCAGGTCAGTAGATAGTCTGTAGTAATCGCTACAGAAAGAATCCTTCTCGAACCAAATTTTTTGAATAACCTTTCATTTGTCTGGATCTTTTTTTGTTACTTTTTGTAGTTGGTACGGTCTATTTAAAAGGTTTGTTTTGCTTTAAAAATAATCCCATATTTTTTTGTCTCCTTTTTCGAACGCTGTCGACACCTTTCTGGAGGTTCTTGCCAAAATATCTGCTTTTCCTTTTCTTTGTTTCTTATTTTGGTTATCTTATTTTTTCTTCATATATTTTTTTTTCACATTCTCCCTTTTTCTGTCGAAAATTGTAAAAAACAACTAGAAATAAGATTGTGTCCTTCATTTTTGTGTAGATTCCAAAAATATTGTTGGATCAGTTGCAAAGATGCTATAAGTGGACTTTTCTCGCTTTTGCAAACTACTTGAATGTTGGGTAAGAAACATCCTTGTTCAACCGAAACTCCCGACAGGAGTTCATTAAACCTTTCATCTTTTTAAATGAAAACTTCTAATTTCCATATCTAAAACAGAGTGTACAAAATTCAACAGGGTCATAAACGCATTTTTTGTTCCTCATTTCATTTGGAAACCAAACTTAAAATTATGAAGGAAATACTTAAAATTCAGAGAAGTAATGAGGCCAGAAGGCATAGCCTTTTCAGAGATTTTATTGTTTACTAATAACATTGAAATTATCCGATTGTTTGGTGGTTTATTTCCTGCTCACATTGTATAAAACAATAATCCGAGCACGCTTAAGAGCATTAAAAAAAAAACTCCGCTATGAAATCGACAAGTTTTGTTAGGGATCGACAAGTTTTGTTAGGGGCAAAATTATTGAAGGAAGGATATATTTAACTACCTTAGTAGGAATGGAATCTTGGCCAGGTGACGAAGGTTTTTTGAAGCCATTTACAATCTTAGTAATTTCACTTAATAAAGAGGAAATTTGCTGTAGAAAGTGATTTCGCTGCAGAAAGAGGAACTAAAAAACAAAGGGAATAAACAAGCTATCCTCGGCCAATTCAAGAAAATACATACTTATCTGCACAGGTGATATAAGATGATTGTTTAGAGGGTTCAGAGGCACCGCTCTAAATGAGCAAGCGGTACGTAGCAGAAATATTTATCCTAGAAGCTTAAAAAAGACTTATCTACTGGAAATAGGAAATTTGTGTGCCCTTTTTAAGGGCCAAACGTGACTTGAGGGCAAACGGCCGCCCTACACTCGTCTCTTTTCCGTCAACAACTTTGATCCTCATAACATCTGATAAAAATTTTGAGTTAGTTAATCTGTTCAAAATATTCGACGTGCCCAATAAGTACATCTTCGGGAATGACGTTACTCATGCATCCCCTGGCACAAATACGCAAATTAATAGCTGTAGACAGGTTTTATAGTGGAAGGGGGGGATATGTTTCATCTTGGATTTCCGATTGGCTTGGAACTCCTAGGGATTGTTCTTGAGCCAAAAAGAATACATGCTTTTTGTTTTGTTTTTGTTTTTTTAGGGCTGGGTGTATTAAGGATCCCGAAAATGGCCTAAATTTGTTTTTTATCCCTTATTATTTCGGGACTTGCAGCCTGAAGTTCATTGGCAAAGAGGAGCCAAATGTAGAGACATCCTAATAGGGGCCAGAACCCAATTAATGGAGCCCTGAAAAGAGGTAAAAAAAAATTATTCGATCGCCCGTAAACATAATTCCTTAAGGCCATTTTCTTAAGAGACCTTAATGGAGAAGGATAAGTACAAGAAAAATAAAATGTTGTTTTACTAGGAAGTGGGACCTGGCAATGGATATAAAAGGCTAAATTTGTTTCCGAATGGCTTTAAACCTTACGCCTAGGGAGTTTGTTGGCTAAGAGGACCCTAATAACCATTAAGAAAAAAA
Source organism: Artemia franciscana (assembly GCF_032884065.1). Classification (NCBI taxonomy): domain Eukaryota; kingdom Metazoa; phylum Arthropoda; class Branchiopoda; order Anostraca; family Artemiidae; genus Artemia; species Artemia franciscana. The sequence continues at coordinate 9,818,429 of NC_088868.1, forward strand.
TGGGGTGCCAAAAAACGGGTCCTGAGAAAAGGTCAAACAACTTTTTTTCTGAACGACTTAAAGCTTAGATCAGTAATTCACTGGGCCAAGAAAATCTTTATATACAAAAAAAAACAATTGTGTTTTGAGCATGGGGGTGCAGAGATAACCACTTTTTTCTGATTGGCCTGAAACTTCTTTGTCCATTGTACTGGCTTGTAATTATTATGGCACCAAACGCGAACGCCTCATTTGGCATACAAACATCCTTTGTCCATTGAGACCCCAATTCAGAAAGAAAAATGAAAAAAGAAAGCTGAGCTCTCCCGCAAAAAGTGCCAGAAAGAGAGCAAGATTCTTATTCAGCTCAAGTAAGGATCCTCCTTCAAAAATGGAGCCAAAAAGTCGTCCAGGAAACTTCTTTCCAATTGGCTTAAAACTTTCAAGAATCATTGTCTGGGATAAATGGACGAAATATCTTGTTAGGAGGCCTGAAACGGGGCAAAAAACCTGCTGTCCTCTGTCAGTTTGAAATTTATAGTAGCTAGTCCCTGTTCAAAGGAAAACCTATAATATAAAATACTAGCTTTGGGGCTTGAGCCTCCAAAAAGTACAAACAAAAATTCTGGTCGAACGAAAATTCTGGCTTAAACGAACCCTCTTGATTTCCTTAGCCATAGGAAAACGAATTCACCATAAGCTTTGCTCTGGAAATTTGGCTCTGATGAAAAATGATCGAAAACCTTTTATTAGTGGGGCACAGGCTTCTCAACTATGCAGGTCAAAAACATTTTCCAGATTGCTTTAGAACTTTCAAGAATTGTTTCCTTGGGTAATCTTAATAAAATTTTTATTTGGAGAAACACGGGCGTTAAGGAGACAAAAAAGGCTCCAAAAATAGGAAATTTCCTATCGTGCTCCGTGATGAGTTGATAAGGCGTTTTTTTTCAACCTCCAGGTATTCATCAGTAACAAACTTGAATAGGCTTCGTCCATGCTAAGCTATAGGAGTAAAGTGATTAGAAAAACTTGGCAATGTTTCTCGCTCTGTATCCAAATTTATTGAGCGTCAATGACCTGAAAGATGTCGCCCAAGAATGGAAGAAACTACCCTTTGGCTTTGAGCTTGGTATTTCGATTGGATCATATCCAGAGATGTATTAAAATCGGGTTTACTGGCAAAAAGCTTTCCGTGGGTCAAAGCCTGTGCTCTGCTTGAATATTTCACTCTAAGCCAACTTATTCTTTCATAAACTTCTGTGGCTACTGAGTGAGCTCTCAGCTGTCAACCGGAACAAAACGAGCATTAGAAATCGTCTCAAAGAATTGGAAACCATCCTTGAAATAGCTCTAAGAGCTTGAAGAGTTCGAAGTGTGAAAATTTGGATGGGGATTTAAAAATGCTGAGTTAGAAGAAGAAATAAAATAAAAAGGACAAACTAGTACATAAGTTTCTCTTAGACATAGTACATAAGTCCATAGTTACTGACTTGCTCAGCCTATAGTACTGAGAGATATCGCAAATCATTTGTCCCATATTTTACCCGTCATTTTAATAATACTGACACGACTAATATTTAATGTTTGATTAATATGTGTTTGATTAATATAATGTATGTTTAAATTTTCCTGTGAGTGTTTTTGAAGGTATAAATTATTTTTGTCATGACATGCTAATGCTAGCTCCGGCTATTGTAGTGAATAAATATGTTCTATTCTATTCTAAGTTATAAGGTTTAGTCTGACTTCTTGTGAAATGTATCCGAAATACTTCTGCTAAATCAATTTAATTTCGATTGGTATATAGTAATAATAATTTATTTCAACCCTCTATACGTACAGAAATGCAATTAGAGGATTATGGAAAAGAAATATACATAATAAAAACACTTATCGTCACAAACACTAAAAATACACTAACAATGACTCACAAACGATTAATACACCCCAACAAAAAATCTACGACTGACTCAGATCACTGTCTGAATCTGCATTTTAAAACATCCATCTTATCACATATCTCAAAAGATTCGTAACGTTTGGAGATATGACTGTTACGAGACCAAATAGGAACACGAAGAAAATACTTACGATATTTGAAAAAGACAGACCGAAATTATTGACGTTCTGAAGAGGTTAAAAACTGCCATAATGGCACCAGAAAAAATACATGGGGAGCAAAAAACCAGTTATAAAGCCGACCAAGCGTTTTTGTTCTTTTTTTGTCAAATTAACCTTTACTCTAGAGAGACGACCAATGGAACTTTCTCAACTTCTCTCTCGGCATATTTGTTGTTAGTGGCCTTGTTGCTCGAATCGAGGTCCCGAATGTAAGTCCAAGGTACTTCAGAGACGCACTGGCGAAAATTGCACCAGGGCCGATCTGAATTTTTGAATCGGGCGGTTGACGACCAAGAATTTATATAGGATTACCAAGGCATTATGGCAATGACGCGTAACTCACGAATGACATACTTCTGTAGCTTCTGGCGCTCGTTGCTTTTGCTATAGGGGATTTTAAGTTTTTGACACTACATTATTTGCGTTATTACTTTATCAATTATTCGCCTTAATAACCAAAATTTTAAATAGATTTCGGTTTAAGTTTTGTCATTCAAAAAATAAAAAAAAAATTACAAAACACAAACGCTAAAAATAAAGGGATTAACGTCACCAATTAGCATCTAGGAAACTTACACAAAATTTTAGTAAAACCTGTCTGAAATTGTTTTAGCCTGAGGAGGTCTAAAGAAGCATTCTTTATGTTTTAAGCTATGAACTTAGTATTGTCTTTAGTATGTTTTACCTGCCATTGCCATAGAAATATTCCCCAGTTTTTAGAGACGTCAATTCAACCTAACTGCAGGTGAGTGGCGCAAATCGACGAGAGTGGCAATTTTTTAACCTTCTGCTGAAGTGGTAAGAAATTAACATTGTGTCTTAGCAGCCAAATTTCTGAGCTTAGTCTACATGCCTAACATTTACCCAGACAGGTTAATTTGACGTTTTTCTGAAATGTTGTCATCAGATTTCAATTTCTAAGCAAACTAGAGCTTTTTTGTTAGATTGAGCTCATTTTGTAGAACTTGTACCAAATTAAGCCAAGCCAAACCAGATAAAGATATCAAAAAAGCTTTATCTTTTTTTACTGTAAAAAATCTTTAAGTGCTATATATTTTTATTGTAATAGAACCATATATTATTTCATGTCTTGAGCAAAGCACTTGTTGCGTGTATTCTACAAAATATATGGAATTCTCTGGGTTAATTTCATTTGAGGTATTTTTATAGATGTATGTGAAAAGCTATAATTTCTACTTGTTTTCAATTTCGCTCTTTACTTTTTGATGTTTCACTGTTTTACACTTTCCATAATTTTGCTTCACATGATTCCGCTCTTCGAGTTTTGACGTTTTAATATTTTATTTCAATTCCTCACAAAAATTTAGACAGAAAATTCCCTGCAACTAAATAGAATTAGAATCGATTGTTTAAGGTATATTTTCACTCTAAACAAGCTGTTTTGTGAAAAGCCTGTTTTCCATTTACTGAATCAGAATCATGATATTGCTTAAATATTGTATTGGATAAGGGCCTAAATTTCCTTCAAAAAATAAGGAATTTGTCCATTTTCAGCAATTTTCAACTAACTTTCGATTTTTTTCCATCTAAAAAAGTATGTACACTGAATTCCAAAAAAATTGTCTGGTAGGTGTATTGAGCTCAATCCCAGCTATGAAATGACGGCAAAATTGAAGCCTTCCATTGATGTAAGACTAAAGCTCTTACAAAGGCGTTTGCTGAATTCTCAATCTGGAAGACGACCATAAAGAAAATCTCTGTTTCCCCGAGCCGACACATTTTGATTTGACCAAATCCACGGATCCTGACAATATACCCAATATTGTCTTGAAGACCTGCAGTGCCAGAATTGACCTTTGTCATCCCTTTTCTGTCTTTTGAGAACCCGGCGACGCATATGGAAATCTGCCTATGTCCTTGACCTAAGCCAGACGGCAATCCAGTGCGCGTGGGCTCATACAAGTCTACTAGCATCCTCTCCCGCATTTGGTAAGCTTACGAAAAGGTTTTGAATCGTTGTTATTAATCACCACTTTATCAGTACCTGTAGTCTAGTAAGCTTTTGGGCGACCGCCAATATGGATTCCACCAAAAGCTTTCAATGCTTGACTGATTAATGCCCCAACACCAAGAGTGGATTTAACATCTGGCAAAAGGATGCCGCATAAGCTATTATCATTTGGCATTACTAAAGCTTTTCGACTGTGTATGGTATCGTGGCCTGCCGAAGGAAATTTACGCGTACGTTATCAGAGGACATCTTTTGAAGGCAATTGAAAGTGTCCTTTCTGATTTTTCACCAAGGTATGTTCTTGAAGGGTTCATTTCCCTTGAGTATCCAATAAAGGAAAGCTTACCCCAGGGTAGTATATTGGGACCTACACTTTTCATTCCTTACATAAATGACATGGGAAATAACCTTTGGGGGCCCTTTGAATAACTTTGCCGATGACACCACAACGCATTTAGTCATCCTAAGACATGAACACTCAATGCCTCAAAAAACAAAAGAACTGGTGATCTCCCGATAAAAAATCCCACACATCCAAACCCCAACCTCCTCTTCCTGAACGAATCTATAAAGTAATTGGATGAACTTTCTCTCTTTGGAATCTAATTGTCCATAGATCTCTCTGAGAAAGCCCACTTCGATCGGGTGAGAACCTCCTGCACAAGAAGGCTTGGGATCACCCTTCGCTTCGCTGCAAAAACCTTCAGCTGCTCAGCTCGATCATCCCACTTTACATGTCTTGTATCAGATCCAACACTGAATATGGCTACTTGCTGTATGCTGATGCTCCGAAAACGTTGCCAGCATCAATCCAAAAAATCCAAAATAGGTTCAATGGGGAAGGTCTAGTCAATCTGGCGACTCTCTTCAGTCAGTTAGTAAAAGGTTTGATGTAACGTCGATGACCATTTTCTACAAGTACATAAATTTACCTCCTTTTGTAGAGCTTTCTCGTATTGAACCCTCGATTGTCCAACAGACAAGACAAACAAAGAGGCATTGAGCTCGGAATAGTTATCTTGAGGTTGGCAAAACTATAACAGAGTACTTTAAAAACAGCTTCATTTGAAGTTGCATTTTGATCTGGAATGATCTTTCTGGGGAAGCTATCCCTAAAAGTTTATAGGTTGGCTCTTTTAAAAGAAGATTCAGCAGTTATCTAAAACCTCGACAAAAGGCTAGTGACAAATTAAATGTTTAATTATACCTGGCCCTGTAATTTAGGAAATTACAAAAAAAGAAATTACCGAGTCAGAATCCATGTTCGTATTCTATGTCAACTTTGATATAAATTTTGAATTGTGTCTTTTTATTTATCAGAATATCTCCAGCAAGAAAAGAAAGATAATAATCAAAATAGATGAGAAAATTCTTAGATTAATTATACTTTTAATTTTACCATTATTTAATGACAATCTTTTGTCATTTTTTTTCAAGGAGCGAAGTGGCTTCTGTGCATTATTTATTTTTACCAAAGCCCTTCGTAATAAAGGGGTTGTCTTTGAAACTTCGGATGGGACTCATTTTATTGGAAATTAAAGCTCTATTGCGTTTTTTAAAAGTCTTAAGGGATTGGAGGTCAGGTAGCCCTCTCTAGCCCTCTATATCTCCAAAGACATCCGACAAAAAATTTAAATGAATAATTTGTCCAGCATAGATATAAGATAGAATGATAAAGGGGATGTTCATATGACTAAAGGGCAATATGTTCACGCTGCTAATGCTATTACCACTGCTGCTACTACTATAACTATTACGACTACTTTTACGGCCAAAGCATTAAGGTGAATATTTCAGGGGATGTTAAGGGAAGCTGAACTAAATCAAAACACAATGTGTGCATGCAGGTTGTCAAAAGGGTGAACCAGTAATATCTTAGGAATAGTTTTGAGTTTTAAGTTGATGCTTACAGGGCATGCTGAGAGGTATGTTAAGAAAAACAAGTTGCATCATGTGCATACAGCTACATCTATCAATGCTACTACTATTTTAATGCTGCAACTACTACTAAGATTAAGGTTACTTACGAGAAAGTAGGAGCGAGTGTTGAGAGGAGTTGGACTAAATTAAACATACTCAGTGCATGCAGAATGTCAAAAGGGCACGTCAACAACATCCAAGGAAAGGCTTAGAGTGATCAGTTGGAACTTTCAGAATATGATGAGAGCGATGCTCAACTGAAAGACAATATTTGCGTAGTGCTATTATTACTAGTGTTACTATCATCACTACTATTGCCGCTACTATTACTACTACTACTGCTATTAATACCACTACTACTACTACGGCTACTACTACTCCTAAGGCTAAGGGTATTAATGTGAAAAACCCAGGGAATACCGAGGGGGAAAGTTAAACAAATCAAAATACACTTCGTGCATGCAGGCTGTTAAAATGTCGTACGGGCAATATCTTATGAGTGGCTTAGAGTGTTAAATTGAAGATTGCAGGGCATGCTGAAGAAGACTGAAGCTTACATTATTTTCCATTGATAATATTCCTACTCTGACTTTTCTATTTTAGAGTTCTGGCTTTGGAAATTCCCTATATTTTGCCTCAGTAATATGCCCTAGGCTCGGAGATTATCTGTTTGGAAATCAAATAACTTTAAATAATGACATAACATCATATTGTCTCTTTGACAACCTAAATAAAATTTATATATCTCATGCAAATTTTTTATAATAATACCGGATATCCTAATTCAAAACAGAAGTTCCATTTTTTTTCAAAAATTTCTGATTTTGATATGCGCTGTGTTTTTGACGTTTAATGCCATGAAGAGCAAGCAAAAAGACATGCACTTTTCTATATCCTTCGATTAGCTGTAAACTGAGAAATAATTTCTAAAGTTAACATTGCGCATCGACATGCTTGACATCCTAGAGATAACTGTTTTTCTTGAAAAGGTAATTTTTTTCCAGCACGAATAGACAGGTCTTTGGGGTCCAGAAGTAAAATTTCTTCTGTGAATTTTTCTATTTCGCAGTTTTGATTCTTCGAATTCTTTACATTCGGTTTAAGTTAAATGCCTTAGCTTGGAAGCTTAACTTTTTCAGAAATAAATAACTTCTAATACTGATAGAACTTCATGTCATTACTTCGACAAACTCAACTAGATTTTTCTATGTCCAATAATTTTTGGGAAATACAGCAGGAAATCCTGATATTAAAATACAAGTTCCAATTTTTTTTCAAAAATTTCTGATTTTGATATTTATCATATTTTTGAATCCTTAATGCCATGACATGTATTCAAAAAGAGATGTATTTTTCTGCTTACAAAAGTAAACCTCAGAGCCAGAAATAAAAATAAAAAAATAAACCTTTTAAACGGATGTTCATTAATCGTGGTAGATGGTAGGCAGATTTAATATAAGTAGAACATGGAGAGTGTGGGCACAGGGTTCGACGATGATCCAGCCTTATATTAGATCTGCTTGCTAGATAAACCGGTTATGTAAATTTTGTGCTAATACAGTTATGCTAATAAGGTTTAGGGTATATTGCATAGCCTTTTTTATGGCCTGAGGGGTCATACCTCTGTATCTATGTTAGCCTACCAACACTTCTTGCATTAGACCTACAAGTTGAAATAAATCCAAATGATAATTCAAGTATAAAACAAACACTATCAATAAATAATGAAACCCAAGGCAAACAAAAATTATAATAAACAATCAATTTAAAATCAAAATGAACAGAAACCACCAAAAACAGGAGCAGGGCTAATGCCTCCCATGCTTTGTGAAAACAGAACGTTGCACTTTACTGAAAACAAAATTAAAAGCTCAGCTCGAAATAAGAATTGTTATCAGATAAATTAAATCCATTTTTGTAAAAATTGAGGAGCCTTGCCCTCTTAACTGCAACTAACCGAAACTGGCGGCATAAAAAAGAAGAAGAAGAAGAAGTAAAGAAGAAGAAAAGATTTGGCGAAACCAAATCTTGCTCTTGCAGCACAATTATAATCCTATGACCAGACATACAAACGACGAGGTGTTAACTTCGTTTTGAGGGTGGATCTCAACACCCCCCCCATAGGAAGTCAAAATGTGACTATTAACAGACAAAAGAGTGCGTTGGAATGAATCGTTATCTTGAAAGGTTAAATGAGTTTTTTCAGGAAAATCTGCTTGTCTAATTTGGCGGATATATATTGCTTTCATGAGATCTTTCCACCTTCCCTCGATTAATCCAGCTGGTTTTATTACGCAATTACATAAAAAAACTGGTTTTTTTAACTGAAAGTAAGGAGCGACATTAAAACTTAAAACGAACAGAAATTACTCCGTATATGAAATGGGTTGTCCCCTCCGCAATCCCTCGCTCTTTACGCTAAAGCTTTTAATTGTTTTAAAAAGCAGAATTGTGGCAAAGAGTCAAACTTTAGCGTAAAGAGCGAGGGATTGCGGAGGGGACGACCCATTTCATATACGGAGTAATTTCTGTTCGTTTTAAGTTTTAATGTCGCTCCTTACTTTCAGTTAAAAAAACTAGTTTTTTTTATGTAATTTCTGAACGTTTTTGAATTAATGCATGTTTGATTTTGGCTCTCATAAATTATTAAAATGAAATTTGCATATTAATTCCTTTTTTGGCTAAATGGCTTTTTCTTAGTTTTGATCAAACGATTTTGAAAAATAAGGAATAGGGAAGGAAGCCTAGTTGCCATGCAATTTTTCGGTTACATAAAAAGGCAACTATAAATTTTAATTTTTAACGAATTTTTCATTAGTAAAAAATATACGTAACTTAAGAATTAACTTACGTAACAAACTTTTATATTCTTTAATCTTTAAAGTATATGAGGGGGTTTGTACCCTCGTTAATACCTCGTTCTTTACACTAAATCGTAAGTTTTGTCCCAATTATTTAAGAATGGCCCCTGAATCAGAAAGGCCGTAGAATAAATAGTTGAAATTACTAAAAATACTTTAGCATAAAGAGCGAGTTATTTATCTCCTCCTAAATACCTCGCTCTTTATGCTAAAGTATTTTTAGAACCCCTCATATGCGTAATAGTCTCTGTTCGTTTTAGGTTTCAATGCTACTCGTTACTTTCAATTGTAAAAAACTTTTCCATGTTTATTTTTTCATTGTTTTTTTTTTATAGAAATTTTAGAAAATCCTGTGCCCTTTTCATTGAATTTCTGTTCCCCCATGACATATTTCTCCAAGGAAAGATCCACCCACATAACCCTCTCCCCTCAACCCCACCCCCAAAACCAAAAAAAAAATCCCCTGAAAACGTCTGTACACTTCCCAATGACCATTATTATATGTAAAGACTGGTCGAAGTTTGTAACTTGCAGCCCCTCCCCCAAGGACTGTGGGGGAGTAAGTCATTCCCAAAGACATAGTTATTATGGTTTTTGACTATGCTGAACAAAATGGATATCTCAAAATTTTGATCTGTTGACTTTGGAGAAAAAATGAGCGTGGGAGGGGGCCTAGGTGCCCTCCAATTTTTTGGTCACTTAAAAAGGGTACTAAAACTTTTTATTTCCGTTAGAATGAGCCCTTTTGCGACATTCTAGGACCACTTGGTCGATTGGTCGATACGATGACCCCTGGGAAAAAAAAAAACAAAAAAAAAAACAAACAAACAAATGAACACGCACCCGTGATTTGTCTTCTGGCAAAAAATACGAAATTCCACATTTTTGTAGTTAGGAGCTTGGAAATTTTGCTTTTGGGTTCCCTGATACGCCGAATGCGATGGTGTGATTTTCGTTAAGATTCTGTGACTTTTAAGGGGTGTTTTCCCCTATTTTCTAAAATAAGGCAATTTTTTCAGGCTCGTAACTTTTGATGACAAAGACTAAATTTGATGAAACTTATATATTTACAATCAGCCTGAAAATCTGATTCTTTTGATGTATATTTTAGCATCAAAATTCCGTTTTTTAGAGTTTCGTTTACTATTGAGCCTGGTCGCTCCTTTAATACAGTTCGTTACCACAAACTGTTTGATTTAGTGTTTATGGGCTACTCAATTTTTTTTTAAATCAACTCCAAAAGTAAATATGTTTGACCGTATATTCCCTCCCCCTACACCTCTACTTAGTCTGTTCAGTTTACGATGGGATGTAGGTTGCTTTCAACTAGCTGGACAATAACATTTACACCCTGAAAGTGGTGGTTCTAGCTTTCTTCAGCCAGGGGCAAAATCTGAACTAGCCCTTCCCTCTTTCTCTCTAAAATTTTTAGGCCAAATTTTAATGCAATCTTCATTTTTTAACAAAATTTTAATCTATTAACAAAATTTAAATACAAAATATCACAATAACATTAAAATCAATAAAATTTGGTTTATTTATGTTTTTTTCAGGGAATGGTGATGACGACGTTGGAAGAATGAAAATTTTCTGATTCAATTTGCTTATTCTTACTTCTACTGCGCCCTCTACTGTATTTTAATATAAGCCAAAATTTAAAAAACAAAACAAAATGATTGCAACCGTTAAACCGTTTATTTGAGATTTTGCGCTCCTAAAATTTCTGCACCTGGGACAAGTACAAGTACCCTCGCCCCCTTAAACCGGCTCTGCACCATGGTATTGAAATCCTGGTCTCTTCTTTTTTCTGCAACTACTTGTCTTCTGAATTAGCCCTTCTTACCGAAGGTGCTTAGGTAGGCCCGTGAATCAGTAGAAATTTTCCAGTGGGAGGAAATACAAGTCTTAGAAAAAGGCATTTTACGAGAAGCTATATTTAGTATATTGTATAATGTTGATTACGCATTTTTGTCCGTTCTTGAATGAGGTAAAATTTTAAAAATCAATACTATCGTTCGTGACACTTATAAATTACCCGCCCCGTAAAAAAAGATGATTATGCTTTATTTCATTTTATTTTTCCATTTACTTTGTAGAAGCTCGTGGGTTCCTCATGAGAGTAAAACCTTACAAACAAAGATACTAAATTATCTCATCTACTAAGACTCGCTAATAGCTCCTGATGAAAACTCTCGAAATCTGTTGTCTGGCTGATTAGATGCATGTTAGGGGTGAGGAACTGTGGCTTTTCATTAAGAAAAATACCAATGGCTTAATTAATACTGTATTGCCATCTGTCGACTGGATGAATTGGTACTTTTAATTTGGATTGATCTGGCTGATGGAAAGGATTTGTTGATTTTATAGGATTGTTGATCAGAATTGACACGGTATAAATCACGTCAATTTAGGATAACGCAACTGTCTCAAAGGTCTCTCCCCAGTTTCTCTTGACCTGATTTGGCTGATTTATTATGCCTTTTTTCTTCTCTTTTGTTTTTGAAAAACGTTTCCAATGCATGCATCCTATTATAAATCATTAACAATATATATGCATAAGATGAACTAATTTTTCAAGATGGTTCTCTAAGAAAATTTGTAAAGGGCAATCCCGGTTTATAGCAAGATAAATTTTAAACCAGGCTGGAGAAAAGTTTATTGTGGATAAGAAACAATTTTTTAGATAATTTCGGATTTGACACTGCATGGGCTACATTATAATAACCTTAGATTAACTTAAAATTACGCACGAATTCAACACAGCCCTTTTTTTTTTTTTTTTTTTTTTTTTTTTTTTTTTTTTTTTTTTTTTTTTTTTTAGCTAAATAACGTTCAACTTTCAAACTTAAAATCGTTTATCGACCAACCAGAGTCGTGATTTATTATATTCAGTTTCCAAATCAAAAATTAATTGTCATGTTAATAAGTATTTATTCACAATGGCACTGTGGCTAATGCTGAGAACTACCAAAGACTAACAAATGGCAGAGATTTAAAGTTGAATTAATATCAAAACAATTCATAGAAGGATTAAACTGATTTCTAAGATAGAAAATCTTAGACTTAATTCAGACTAGCTAAGATAGAAAACGTTTGCCGTATTGTTTTTTTTTCTCTTTTTTTTCTGTTAGATTCTTTGAAGACGCTAATGCACACTCTCTGTGCAATTTCAGGCCCTGCGGCAGCTGAAATCGAACCCGGGTCCAGGAAAACCATATTATGTTTTCTCCTCTTCTTTGAATTGCAATGGAGACACTTAGGCATAATATAATCACTGAAACCGAATTCCTGGTCACCATACTGTGACCAGGACATACCAACTTTCGTTATGAGCGAAAGTCTCTGGAATAAGCTCAAATTCAAATTTTTGGATAAGTAAATAATTTTTCTAAAATTCTAAAACAAATTAAAATAAACAAATTAATTCTAATAATAGATAAGAATATAAATATCAATAAACAAAAAAATTAAAAAATTAAAAAATAAATTATCAGAAATTTTCAATGACCTCAACTACTTTCAGCAGAATACTAACGAAAGTTCGACAAGAAAACGATTTTTTTATTTTTTACCTCAGACAAAGGGACGTCTTGACATAAAGTATAAATTTCATAATTTATTTCGGATATATACAATCATTACTGGACTTTACAAATGCAAATAAAGCAAATTTAGTAAGCATTAGAAATTCTTTTGGCAGAGTTTTGTTGCTAAGGGGGTTTGCCCCTGTGCCACGAATTTTTAGTTTGCCCCTGTGCCACGAATTTGCCAAATAGGAAGAAGAACTTCCTCATCATTAAATGGGGTGGAATAATCTCGACACATCTAAGGATTTGAAGTTTTTCTATCTTGGGAAAAGGGGGAGTTGTGAATACGGAGCAGAAGAAAAAAGTGTACGCGAAGGTATTGTATTCAACCACCTCTCTTGTCGCAATAAGCCAAAATCAAACAATGGCACACTGCATTAACCTTTTATTGTGTAACATAGACAAGGGATCATATCAAACAAACAGTTCGTGCTAACGAACTATAGTAAGGAGCGACCCGGCTCAATAGTAACCGTAACCCCAAAAAATAGAATTTGGGTACCAATAGTTAGATCAAAAGAATCGCATTTTAATGTTGATTTTAAATATATAATTTTCATCAAGATCAGTTATACCCATCAAAATTTACGAGCCTGAGAAAATTTTCCTCATTTTAGAAAATAGGGGGAAACACCCCCTAAAAGTCATACAATCTCAACGAAAATCACACCATCAGATTCAGCGTATCAGAGAACCTTATTGTACAAGTTTCAAGCTCCTATCTACAAAAATGTAGAATTTCGGATTTTTTGCCAGAAGACAGATCACGGATGCGTGTTTATTTGTTTTTTGTCTGTTTGTTTTTTTTTTGTTTTTTTTTCTCCCAGGGGTGATCGTATTGACTGAGTGGTCCTAGAATGTCGCGAGAGGGCTCATTCTAACGGAAATTAAAATTTCTAGTGCCCTTTTTAAGTGACCAAAAAAACTGGAGGGCATTTAGGCCCCCCTCCAACGCTCATTTTTCCCCAAAAGTCACCGAATCAAAATTCTGAGATAGCCATTTTATTCACCATAGTTGAAAAACTTAATAACTATGTCTTTAGGAACGACTTACTCCTGCTCAGTCCCCGCGGGAGGGGCTGCAAGTTACAAACTTTGACCTGTGTTTACATATAGTAATGGCTACTGGAAAGTGTACAGACGTTTTCAGGGGGATTTTTTTTGGTTTAGGGTGGAGAGTTGAGGGAGGGGGGTTACAAGAGGGGATATTTCCATGGAGAAACTTCTCATGGGGAAAGAGAATTTCAATCAAGGGGGGGGGGCAGGATTTTCTAGCATTATTTGAAAAAACAATGAAAAAATAAATATGAAAAGTTTTTTTCTACTGAAAGTAAGGAGCAGGATTAAAATTAAAAATGGAAAAAAAGTATTACGCATATGAGGGGTTTACTCCTCATTATACCTCACTCTTTACACTAAAGTATTTTTAGTAATTTCAACTATTTATTTTACGGCCTTTGTGATTCAGAGCTCATTCTTAAGGAATTGGGACAAAATCTAAGCTTTAGTGTAAAGAACGAGGTATCGACGAGGGTTGAACCCCCTCATATACGCAATAAAAACATACGAATATAGAAGTTCGTTACGTAAGTCAATTCGTAAGTTACGTATATTTTTTACCAATGAAAATGTTTGTAAAAAATTAAAAGTTCTAGTTGCTTTTTTAAGTAATAGAAAACATGGAGGGCAACTAGGCCTCCTCCCTCGCTCCTTTTTCTCAAATATTCCGATTAATTGCAATTAATTAATATGCAAATTCCGTTTTAATTATTTATGTGCAGAGAACCAAGATCAAAACATGCATTAATCCAAAAACGTCCAGAAATTAAATTTAAAAAAAGTTTTTTAAATGAAAGTAAGGAGCAACATTAAAACTTAAAACGAACAGAAACTACTCCGTATACGAAAGGGGCTTTTCCTCGTCAACGCCCCGCTCTTTACGCTAAAGTTTCTTACTGTTTTAAAAATAGATTTAAGAGAAAGAGTCAAAATTTAGCGTAAAGAGCGAGGCGTTGAGGAGGAAAAGCCCCTTTCATATACGGAGTAATTTCTGTTCGTTTTAAGTTTTAGCGTTGCTCCTTACTTTCTTTTAAAAAACTTGTTGTTTAAATTTAAATTTCTTACTAAAGGGGATAGAGGCAACCAATTTTTAACAATTCGTAGAGTTCACTTATTTATTTTGATTACAAATTGATTGAGCTTTAAGGCTGTTTGGCTTTTTTTCTCTATTCTACATCCTTTTTGGTTGCGCTTTTTTTAGCTCTTCGCAATGGTATCCAAGGCCAAAAAATCAAATTTTGTCAACTAGCTCTAGGAGTTTTTATCTCGAAACGCTACTTTTCTGTGTATGGTTCAGCTTAATATTGGGTAATCAGCCTACCTAGTTAGATACCAGTAGTTCTACTTCCTCAAATAATAAACAAAACTAATTTAGTGTTCGTAAATTAAATAAAAAAACAAGTTTTTTTAACGGAAAGTAAGGAGCAACATTCAAACTAAAACGAAAAGAAATTACTTCGTATCTGAAAGGGGCTGCATCCTCATCAACGCTCCGCTCTTTACGCTAAAGTTTGACTCTTTCTCTTAACTTTACTTTTTAAAACAGTAAAAAACAGTAAAAACCGGGGCGTTGATGAGGAAGAAGCCCCTTTCATATACGAAGTAATTTCTGTTCGTTTTAAGTTTTAATGTCGCTTGTTACTTTCCGTTAAAAAAACTTTTTTTTTTATTTAATTTCTGGACGTTTTTAAATCAATGCATGTTTTGATTTTGGCTCTCCGCACATGAATAATTAAAACGAAATTTGCATATTAATTGTTTTGGCTAAATGGCTTTCTCATAGTTTTGATCGAATGATTTTGAAAAAACGGAGCGGCAGAGGGGGCCTAGTTGCCCTCCGATTTTTTGGTTACTTAAAACGGCAACTAGAGCTTTTAATTTTTTACGAATGTTTTTATTAGTAAAAGATATACGTAACTTACAAATTAGCTTACATAACGAACTTTTGTATTCTCATGTCTTATTACGTATATGAGGGGGTTCACCCCCTCGTCAGCACCTCGCTCTTTACACTAATGCTGAAATTTTTTTCCAATTTCTCAAGAATGACCCCTGAATCACAAAAGCCGTAGAATGATTAGTTGAAATTACTAAAAATACTTTAGCGTAAAGAGCGAATTATTAGGAGGAGGTGAGCCCCTCAAATGCGTAATAATTTATGTTCGATTTAAGTTTTAATGCTTCTCCTTACTTTCAGTTGAAAAAGCTTTTTCACATTTATTTTTTCATCGTTTTTTTTTTAATAATGCTAGAAAATCCTGCGCTCCCTTCAAGAAAATTTTCTTCCCCCATGACAAATTTCTCCAAGGGAAGCTCCCCCAGCAAAACTGGTTAAAGCACTTGACCTGGAACCTGAAGGTTACGTGTTCAAGCACAGTAAACAGCAAATTTTTGAATGATTCTATATGTCAAGTGAAACACAAAAAGATTGTATAAAATAACCCTGCCTTTCCTCCCAAGAATATGTCACTCGGTGAAAGAATTCTTGGAAGAAATCCAAACATGCCTGACAAGCCTATACGCAATCGTGTCTTTCTTGTTTATTGAAGCTCTATTACAGAAGCTAGTTTCACAAGTTCTCATTTGAAAAGAACTTTCAGCTTTTGACCTGAGCCTTTAGGTAATGAAGCGTTATTTGGGTTGATGGCATATTAGCAACATGTCACGTTTTTAGGTTTAGGAAAAATAGTTTGTATTTTTAAAGTTTTTGAGAATATAGTACAGAAATTAAGAAGGATCTCTATTTATGGCTATACTTTAACAAAATTTTTGTGCAATATTTATAACCATTTAATTTCATTTGTTTTGCATATTTATCCCGAGAACATACTGTAATTTTTTCTGTAATTCATTTTCTCGTTTAATTATTTCTGTATTAGTCAATTCACCTAATTTATACATAGCAAGCAATTCTAAATAGAATGAAAACGCAGTTTTATACTCAGCCTTTCTTTCTGCTATTCTTATATATTTTTCAAGTAGTTAAATCGGAACTGTCCTAAGATTTAAAGAAGCAGGGGTGACATAGCAAAAGCAGATAAGCCTGAAGCACTAAATATAAATTTAGATACCAAGAAAGCAGTAGTAACATTTCCACAATATCCAAAACTTCTATGATAAACAAAAAAAACTCTTTTCTAGTTCTTCTTCCATTTATATTTGAAAAAAAACTTCCGATAAAATTCTGTGGACCCATTCCGTCAAATCTTTTTTTTATATAGTGAACACACAAATTACCACAATTCATATCGTTAAAATTTTGGACTTGAGTAGAATGATAGGCAATTTGTTTATTTGAAGTCTAAAATAAAAAGTCCAATGCGTCCTAGGCTATCCCATGCAGCCATAATTGATTCCACTACATTGTTTTTCTTTATTTTACTTAGTAAGTTATTTCGAAAAAACACCTCGAAAATAAGGAACATGACTTAATTCATTCAATACATCAATATTTGTCAACGGTATAATGTGATTTTGATAATTTCTGACATTCCCTTTTTTTGGACGCGAGTATTCTTTGAATTGTGAAATATCAGCTTCAACAAATTTCCTGGGTCTTCCATGTTGTTTAGGTGCTTTAATCACTTCTATTTGTATTTGCTCGGGTCTACCACGTCTTTTGGGGGCTTCAACAACCACTTCCGATCAAGTTTTAACAGTTTTGTGTATACTTGGTAATTTTAAACCTCGACATTTCGGTAAAGTTCCGGTAATAATAAACCTTCGCCTTTAGCGTCTGAAGAATCAGTAATTTTATCAACAATTTTATTTCAAGCATATGCACCTAATGCAGCTGCACAACTTGTTAGAGCAGCTTTACCTATTGCAGCTGCTAATAATATCAAAAATGGAAGTAAGCAACCATTTTGAATCAGTTGATGATATTATATAATTGTATAGACATATTTATACTTTATTTTTCATTGCTCAAGCTGTTCAGTTTTGTTTCTTTTAAGCAGTAGTTCCATAATAATAGTTTAACAATAAAAAACAATAATATTTTTATTCGAATTTGGCAATTTTCTTTTTCCTTAAAACATCTCTTTATTTTTACTTTTTGAATAGGAGACAAATGAATAATGTATTCAATAAATTCAGCTTTTTTATTGATTTCAAATTTATCAAATTTATCAACATATTTACAACAACGGATTCGAGATTATCAGAATTTTCACTTAATTTACTCAAATACAGGTCGAATGCAGCCTGTTTATAAGTAAGTGTTATTAATTTTGAAAATTTAACTGCATATGCACCAGTTTTAGTGTTTCCATCGTTTCGGATTCTTTTATTTTCAGCAATAATTCCTTGATCTGTTACTTTTATAATTTTTTTTACAAATAATCTTTTACCATCGATTCTAGTTTGAATATTATCAGACGATTTATTATTCGCTTAGATGTTGATTTACTTTAATTTGTTCTGGAATAATCTCATTTTTCGATTTTTCTTAGCTCTTCTTTACACTGATTTAAGACAATTTGCATCGGTTTTAAATTCATAGCATCATTTTCTGATGTTGCACCACCTAAATAAGTTAATCGTTTGAATTGTAAATCAAAATTACCATTTTCATCCAGTAATCTGCTTTCGTTATTTGTATACTTCAGATATTTACTTCTTAAGCTTCCAAACTTATTCATTTAATATACACAAATTTTATTAAGCGAATATTCATTTCTTTCTGTAATTAAGAAATTTATCATTTCTTTTCAAATTAATTAGAAAAATCCATGATTCTTTGTTGCTTGATTAAAGTAGTTGATAAATTTTTTTTTTAAGTCAGATGCATGGTTTTGTGTGATTCTATCAATTTCTTTTGGATTACAACACTTGAAAAATGCAAAAGGGTATAATTTTAGGCTTATCAAATATGGATTATCAAATACGGAGAAATATGGATTATTGATGAATTTCGTTTCCTACCTCTCATGAATAAATCTTGAATTTTTTCTGATATTTTCTGTTACAAAATCGCCAAAGATAACTAAACTTTGACACTTGGGATCTAGGTTATCTACATCAATGATATCGCTTTTATCATTACGCTCGACTAAAAGATCCATGTTACTTTTTTCTTCCAAGACATTCATGTTGAGCATTAAACCCTTATGTTTATCTTCTCTAAGATCTTTAAGATACAAATAAATTTTTTGAAAGTATAATTAATCATAAATCACGTTCAAGAGTAAATTGATTTCACCACATCCAGAGTTTCCACAAATCAATAGTCGAAATAGCCGTTAAGGTGCTAGCATATAATTATTTTTAGAACGGTCTTGATGTTTTCCATATTCATATACTTTATTAGGTGCTTATCCATCCATTTACTTGGTGAAATTTTGTTAAGTAAAATTAAACTGTGAAGCTTATAGCTTTGAAGTTTATAGCTTTGCTGCTTATAGCTTTGAAGCCTATAACTTATAGCTTTGAAGCTTATTGCTTAACTGTAATTATGAAGCTTGACTGTTATACCTAATTAGCTTAACTATAATTCCTTAATTAGCTTATTAATACTTTAACTAGCTTACTGCTTCAAGAGATTAAATCTCCAGGGTACCGCATTTACATTTTTTCAAATCTTTTCTTTTACGGTAATTAGGTTGCAGAGCTTTTTATTTTATATTTCTAAGAACATTTATGTTGATTTGCTCTTACAGTATACTGAGTTACTGAAAAGCTTTCTACTTTTGCGAATAATACATCTTTATAATTCTGTATTGTAATTTTATCTTTAACGATATTCGTTTTGATACTTTTCAATCTTTCTTTTGCTTTGGTTTACTTTTGATCTTATCTTTACTTCTGAAGCATTTGGTCTTTACTTTTGAAGCGTATACTTCCGATTTTAAACCTGCAAACGCGGACATTGTTGTTCCACATATTTCATCCTTGATCATATCTATCATTTTTATATTGGTTGCACGATACTTATAAAGGATGTCATTTTATAATTGAAAGTATTGAATTTTTATTGGAGTTCAGCCTTAATCTATATATATATAAATAAGTTGTCTGTCTGTGTGTCTGTCTGTGGATCAGGTGACGTCATGTTTCTGTGTTGACTGACGTCATGAAATTACTTGTCGTTATTTTTGCTTTGACGGTGACGTCATTCAAGATATTTAAGACATATGTTCACGTAGAAATCTATTAATGTTTCCAAATCATCTGGGATGGGTAAAGTATTGCAGCAATGCAAACTTATTATTTGGGATGAGTGCACAATGGCACACAAAAAATCGCTCGAGGCTCTGGATCAATGCTTGAAAGATTTGCGAGGGAAGTCGAAACCCTTTGGCAGCACATTAATATTGCTTGCGGGAGATTTCAGCCAAACATTACCTATAATATCTAGATCAACTCCTGCAGACGAAATGAATGCTTGCCTGAAAAATTCTAATTTATGGGCACACGTAAAAACATTAAAATTAACTACAAATATGCGTGTCCGATTGCAAAACGATGACTCTGGTCAAACATTTTCAGATCAATTGCTGGCAATGGGAAACGGAAAGCTCCCAGTAGACTCAATTTCAGGATGTATACAACTACCTGCTGATTTCTGTAATTCAGTGACGTCCAAAAATGAATTGATTGAAAAAGTATTTCCGAATATTCTAAAAAATTATAAAAATAATAAATGGCTAAGTGAAAGAGCGATTCTCGCACCCAAAAATATAGATGTCCACGAAATCAACAATATTGTTTTGACCAAGATTCGAGACCAGGCAGTCCCTTACAAGTCAGTCGACACAGTTTTGGAACCTAATGAAGCGGTTAATTATTCATCTGAATTTTTAAATTCCATAGATCTTTCAGGGTTTCCACCACACGTGCTACAACTAAAAATAGGCGTACCAATAATACTTTTAAGAAATATAAACCCACCAAAGCTTTGCAATGACACTCGACTTGCCGTAAAAAAAACAATGGAAAACCTAATAGAGGCCACAATCTTGACAGGGCCTTTTGAGGGTGAGGCTGTTCTTATTCCTCGCATTCCCATGATTCCAACGGATCTGCCTTTTCAATTTAAAAGATTGCAATTCCCAATTCGATTAGCATTTGCAATCACCATTAACAAAGCTCAAGGTCAATCATTAGAAAAATGTGGTATAGATCTTAATACTGATTGTTTTTCCCATGGACAATTGTACGTTGTATGTTCGAGGGTCGGTAAACCTGACAATCTATTTATATGCAGCGACAATTGGACAGCGAAGAATGTTGTATATTCGCAAGTTTTACGCAGTTAATTTGTATTTTGGAACCAAATGAAGCGGTTAATTATCCATCTGAATTTTTAAATTCCATAGATCCTTCAGGGTTTCCACCACACGTGCTACAACTAAAAATAGGCGTACCAATAATACTTTTAAGAAATATCAACCCACCAAAAGTTTGCAATGGCACGTGACTTGCCGTAAAAAAAAACAATGGAAAACTTAATAGAGGCCAGAATTTTGACAGGGCCTTATGAGGGTGAGGCTGTTCTTATTCCTCGCATTCCCATGATTCCAACGGATCTGCTTTTTCAATTTAAAAGATTGCAATTCCCAATTCGATTAGCATTTGCAACCACCATCAACAAAGCTCAAGGGCAATCACTAGAAAAATGCGGTATAGATCTTAATACAGATTGCTTTACCAATGTACAATTGTATGTTGCATCTTTGAGGGTCGGTAAACCTGACAATCTATTTATCCGCACAGACAATGGGACAGCGAAGACTGTTGTATATTCACAAGTTTTACGTAGTTAATTTGTATTGTATCTATCTATCTATCTATCTATATAAAAACGAGTTGTGTGTATGCATGTTTGTTTGTTTGTAAAAAGAGCGTTTGCATATGACGTCATTATTAGTACATACGGCTTTGTATATGGACAGACAATGGGAAAGCAAAGAATGTTGTATATTCGCAATTTTTACGTAGTTTGAAACACATATATAAATCTATCTATATTCACAGGTGGGACACAGGGACACAACTACAATGGCGCGTAACTAATATGGCGCGTAACGACTTACGCGCGCGGGAGGGCTTGGGGGGGCCTCATTATATTCTCATTATATTTCAGTTTCTTGTATTCATAATGAAATTCATGCATCAGTAACTTGGATACCTCTAATGCAGCAAATCTAACATAAATAGATTTATCAAGATTTGGTTCGTTATGATTAATATAATAATGAGCTATTGATAAATCCTTATGTAAATTAGGTAAGTCACCTAGACCTTCTAAATCAACTTCATGAATTGCTTCCACATTATCCTTAGTCATTTTTGACTGAAAATAATATCTTAACTTTTGGTAATAGTTTGAAGTGTTGTTTTCTTTTAAATGGTCGGGTATATTAATAAATTTGAAATTTTCCTAAGGGAAATTTTCAGACATTGCCAAACCGTATAAGATTTAGAACATAGATACATAAAATAATTTAAAGATTTTGTTTTATCAAATCTTTTCATATATTTATTATTAGCATTGGCATATCTTTTCATGCATTGAGATACACCGCCTCTTTTTCGATTTTCTATAAATGTATACATATGTTCGTCAGAAAATAAGAGAATTTCAGCTTTAGAGTGTTTGAGAAAAGCTTCCCATGTTAGCCCTGGTTCTGAGAAGAAGTTCTGTGGACCTAGTTTATAATTATCTAAGCGTACATTTTAGGTATAGTGTTTTTCTTTCACTGGTATTGAAGGTAATTTTGTATCATTTATTTTTTCATAGCTATCAATATATTGATAGGGATTAATGTCTTTCTTTACTATTTCTTTGAATTCTTCAATATTTTAAAAGACATCAGAAGTATACTTAAAATTACTTCTTAAACAATCGCAGTTAATTTACATTCACAATTAGCTAAATTTTAAGAAAACCTTCGATGAAGCCAAAAATAGAGTGAATCTATTCAACGCATATTGTATTAGGTTTCATGAGAACTTATTGTTTTATAAAACGATATAAAACTCTCCGCACATTCAAAATTACCTTTATCAGGTAGTAATTCTCTGAGAAATGAATGATACTCATATTATGAAAGATTATGCATTACAATAGGGATACGTTGAGCAATTTTATAGTTTTTATTATATTTTGCATTAATAAATCCACGTATATTACCAGTCATATGGTCATGATCTAATGAAAATTATTATTTACTATCTCCTTTTCAAATATATGACAGCTTTTGTCAGTTTTATTATTCCATTTTTTCTTACTTGTTCTTGTGTATAACCATGATCTCTCTGTCTATTTTCATACTCATTAGCTATTTCTGTAGTCACTTCTATTATGGTAGTTACAACATGTTCGATAGCATCTTCACCAAAGTATTCGTAATATTTATTTTGTGTTGTATCATAAGAACAACATACTTAGAATCCATAAGCAAATGGCTTTTGCTCTGCCACTTTAATTGTCATTTTACCTTTCTTTCGATTAAATTCTTCGCTATACAATTTAAAATCAACTATTATGTAATAGAGTACTTTCATTTGTTAAGCTGTATTATTAAACTCAATTTTAGATCCTAGTTTTGGCATATCGATGCCAGGATCTTCATGATTTTCTTTTTGTTTTATTTGGAAAATTTTCTTTTTCATTAAAGTGTCTTTCACAGAATGAACTTAGACAAATTTTCTGCCCATTTTTAATTTTTTAAGATGCAAGTAATCTACTTAAATCTTTAATCAAAACATAATGATCGTTAAAATAGAGTAAATTAATCGCGAATGTAATGGTTTTTGCATTGATGTTAGTTTTAGGAATATTAGCTCTAATCACTTTATTTTTACTCATTTTAAATAAACTAATTTTAATATCACGTTTGTTTTCAGATTTATAAATATTTTGAATATCTATTGGAAAATTAATAATCTCTTTAAATTTGAATTCATTTTAATGTTTTTGATAGTTTGTAGTCTGTTTAAGTGTTTTTTAGCTGGATAAAGATAAGTGAGTATTGACCAAAGGAAACATTTTTTATCAATGTTTTTCATACTATTGCGAGCTTTTTAATTTTTTACAAATTCAGACCATTCCTTATTAGTACCTCCCATATAATTTTGTAATCTTGTCATTGGATTTTCGATTCCATTGAGTTTCCCAAATTGTAAACCTAATCTGGGTATATTCTGTACGACTAATGTGTACATATTCCTGTGGTTACTGTTTAAATGGCTTTGTTCGATGCTAGAATTTTTATAAAAATCCAGGAACACCAAAGATAATGGATAGGTCTGAGTTCTTTATTATCCTTCAGATATTGAAATATTAGAAGTGTTGTAAATTGGAGTCTATAACTGTCTCTCTCATTCATTTTTTTAGATCTCTAAAACCGATGTCAAAAAGTGTTCCAAAATCAGCACCAATTGCATTCGTTGAAATATTAACTGAAAACGAACTTTTTATAATCCTTTGGATACTTGGGCTATTATCTTTCTCTTCATCTTTAAACATTTAAGCTGGAATATCTTCATGTTCTCGTATTTTTTCTTATTTATAAATAAATTTGAAATATCAATATTCCTTTCTTTTTAACACTCTCTACCAGTTACATCTTGAAACAATTTTGATTTTAATCAGAATGAACATAGACAAATTTTTTGCCCCTATTAAATTTTTTGAGATGCAAGTAATCTACTAAATCTTTAATCAAAACATAATGATTGTTAAAATAGAGTAAATTAATCGCATATGTAATGTTTTTTGGATTGATGTTAGTTTTAGGAGTACTAGCTCTAATCACTTTATTTTTTCTTATATGCCATTGATTTTTTTCAATAAAATCAGTTCAACATTCTTTTCAATTAGTTCAACATTCAGTTCAAAATTCAACATTCTTTTATTGATTTCTGTTTGGTTTTTAAAATAACTTTTTACTTTATTCTTCACTTCATTATAATTTCCGATAATTGAAATCTGTTCTTATTTTAAAAAAATGAAGTTCAGTGTGGTAAAAGTAAAACTATTTTGTACACTATTAAATTGAAGGTTTAAATCTGAAACTGATTTTATTAAACAAAATTCCAAATCTTAAAAATATTCAAGCCTGAAGAATTTTATTACTTGCTATTTACTATTCTTGAGACTTTCTTGAGAACATGGAAATCTGTTAGTAGTTTAAACTTGTTCGATAATTTAAATCTGCAATAAATGGAGATTTGTTGTATGCGATGTAAATAGGTAACTGCAACCAAGTCTTTAACTTGGGCAGCTTCAAAAAGAAACTTAGAACCCTGTTATTCAAACTTTTCAAGGATTGATGATTTACATAGAAAATTAAAAGAACATGGTTCTACTGGATCATAAACTAAAATCAAACAATTGTTACAAAATCAAAATATTTGTTCTCTACACCACTCATATTATCATACATTTAAAAGTAGCGCATTTACATTCATATTTTGATGGGGGGATGCAAGCATATTTAGCTGATATGCAACATTATAAAAGTGAAAATAATTATTTTAATTATATTTTTATAGTCATCGATTTTATTAGTAAGTATGCTTGGTGATTTCCTCTAAGGATAAAATGGGTAAGTAAATTATTAATGCTTTTACGGATTTATTTAAAAATAGAAAACCTAAAAAACTACAAACAGATAAAGGTAAAGAATTTGTTATGAAAAACTTTTAAGTACTTTTTAATAGTCATGAAAATCATTGGTTCTTATTTGAAAGTGAATTGAAAGCTCAAATTGTTGAACGGTTTAATAGAACAATCAAACAGAGACTGTGGAAATATTTTACTCATAACAATACAAAACGTTGGATAGATGTATTACCCTCTTTTGTTAACAATTATAACAATCCTTATCATTGATCCATTAAATTGAAACCAATAGATGCTGGTAAAAAAGGAACTGAAAACAAGGTTTAAACTAATTTATTTTCTAACGTCGAAGTTCAAGAATCACCCATAAAAATTTCAATAATCGTGATTTGGTTAGAATTAATAGAAGTAAGGGTGTTTTGATAAAGGTCACCTATTAAATTACAAAACAAAAGTGTTACAAATAGCAACAGTGAAACCTACAACCCCTATAATGTATGAAATGTTGATAAGACTTTTGAACTCATTATTGATGGCTTTTACAAAAAAAACTCTCTAAAGTTATTCAATAAAAATCTTCATTGTGTAATGGATCCTAAAAAGTCGAATAAATAATTAGCGAGTATAGTAAAAGTAGTGAAATACAAAGAAATATAGTTTAAGAACGTTCCTTAGAGCAAGCTGGATTCCGTGACTATGCTAAAAAGTTGGGTACTCTATTCGTTGAATCAGAAGATAAAAATACAAAGATGATTACTAATAAATTACATGAAAATTACATTAATTTAAGAAGACGATTTTAACAACTGGATCAATCTTTAAGCAGCACAGCAAGTTTTCAAGCATGCAATCAAGCTCACTCAAGTCAAGCTATTTTACCCCCAAATAAACCGAATTTCATTGCTTATGTCGATTCTGGGATAGATGATTAACTTTTGAGAGGAATCAATAAGGACTATGTTCCTAAGGGATTCTATTTTGAAATGCCTGGTTTTTATTTAGACAATTCAAAATATTTGAAAGAATCAATAGATGAATCTGAAACACTTAATCAAAGATATGGAGTAAATTAGTAAATTAGAAAAAAGTCTCAGTTCGTAAAAAAACTACAGAAGAAGGTTAAAGGCTATTAAGAACAACTCTGATGTTATATAATTTCAGCAAGGAACTAGGATTTACATGAATGTAAATGATATTATTAAAATATTATGTAGTTTGCTAAGTGGCAAAGCTGCTGGAAATACATATGATGAAGTATGAAATGAAGCTATTGACGTGCTCACTTAATTATTCAAAAATAAAAGTAATAAGATAAATGACTATAATACTATTTACAGCAACTATCTCAGGATTTGAATTTTATGAAGGAAAATACTTTTCTAACAAACTGTTTTGATTATTATTAGTGTTAAAAAAAGTGATATCGAAATAGTCTTATGCAAGTAATCTAATCAGGTTAGATCGAAACTCTGATTATGAAATAACTTTAAATCAAGGTAAACTGTGGTATTCATGGTATAAAATTAGTGATCAGTTTAAAAAAATACGTTTGAATACAGAGGAAAAAATAAGGATGAATGGGTTAACGTTGTTATACCCAATGGGTTGTATGATGAAGAGGGTTTAAATTATTTCTTTACTCTTTGTTTCAATTCAACCCTATATTGATGCCCAATCAGTAGAGCATCCAATCTAACAAATATGAAATTTGTTATTATTTTGAAAGAGAATTAGAAATTTCGGTTTAACAGTGATTTATGTTTTTTATAGGATTTGAAAATGGAGCTGAACTAAATATTAAATATAATGAAGCTACTAAAGTTCCCAATATTACAAGAAATATTTATATAATATATATTCACTGCTCATTAGTGGATAGTTCAATTGTGAATAGGAATACCACCTCTGAGGTTATCTGGAGTTTTGCTCCAAAAACAGGACACGAAAAGCTATTCTCTGAGACTCCTATAGAAAGGTAATATCTTCCAGTCAATCAAAACGAATATATCAACGTGCTAATAATAACCATAACTAATCAATTAGGTAGATTAATTCATCTTAACGGAGAGAATATTCATTGTGTCTTGGATTTGAAAAAAGTCGAATGAAATTATTTAATAAAAATTTAGCTATAATACATGTTGAATAATAACAAACAATTATTACACACAAGACAGCATGGTAGGGGGATTGATAGTTCCTTTAAAAATACTACCAATTTCTCAATTATTCGAAACTTCCATAAAACGAAGAGGCTGGATTAACGAAGAGGGTGGAACAACCAAAATCTGGATTAGGAAAGGGTAGCTCATTTGAATTTAGATGGAAAGCGTGTAATACCTATAAAAGTGATTATAAAACGGATGAAGAATTAACATGGAGGGTATTAGTGAACCCTATAATACAACTAAAATTGTTTTTGTGCTACAGAAATCCGAAAAACACAATATTTGGAAATTTCTTTAATAGAATTATTTTTTTGATAAATGGAGAAACTTTTAAGCGAAACGAAAATGGAAAATAAATATAAACGAACTATTAGGAAAGAAGCCTCATACGTTGGAATGGGATACTCCATTCAAGCAATGAAATGTGTTACAAATAAATATGAAAAGACAATCGTTATCATTATTGATGTTAAAGGTGAAATGACTGATCTATTTGCACCTAAGAGTTTTGATTCTAAAGCAGCTGATCTTGAAAAGAAATTTAAAAAATAGATAAAGGTACAATTTTAAAGGTTACAGAAAGGAAAGGGAAAGATAATAACAATTATTTAGATCTTGATATCAAACTATTCATTTATGTTAAATCAAATAAAATTTTTACATTTTACCAGTAGTACAAAAAAATGGAATATAATTAAAGTCGTGTTTCAAAAACTCATCAAATTCTTATTTCACAAGACCTATTTTGATTTCAAAGTTCATGATGGTAAATCGTAAGAATTTTGGAAATCTTAATTTAAAATGGTGTGAACTCAATAAAAAATGGGGTAAATTGATGGGATGATTTAGGTGGGGCATAAAACTTATGTTTACATTGTGAAAAAGTATGAAAATGAGACCAAACTTGATTTTAAGGAGCTGTTTTCATATTGACTTTAGGAATAAAAAATGTTCAAAATTTGCAATATTTGATGTTAGAAAGAAGTAAAATGGACTAAAAATGATATAAATCCAATGGGGTGATCTAGGTGGTCCAGAATCAGCAATTATTGTAATACTATTGCTTCTTTTATATTGCCAAATAAAGAAAATTGCTTGAATTATTGTTCCTGCCATGGGAGTTGAACCCAAGATTCCGTGGTAACTAGCCAAAAATTCAAACCCTGGAGCAATAGAAAAACCTGGCGATCTTTTCAAGGCATTTTTATTTCAAACTTTTCTGTTCCAGTCGACGCTTCGTTGTATTTTTACAAATTAACACAGTGTTATTTTCAATAAGGTAAAGAAACCCTAGACAATCGCTACCAGCGAAACGTAAAGAAATGATTTAATACTTAGCTTTTAAGCCGCATTCTCTTTCCCAGATACAGGCGTTTGAGGATATGAATATATTTTCTGGAATGTAAATATAAATATCCCGTGGCTCTATGGAACGAGTAAATATTAACAGTCACCAGAATATAGAAATTGCGGATAGTCTCTAGACTCCGTGAATGATAAATAGAGTCTTGTACAGAAACGATTGGAAAATAAGCTCATATTTTTAAAATATTTGTTCTCAAATTTGAGAGTTGTCTATAAGGTTTTAAACTAAGGAAACTGATTAAAGTAACTATTGTTGTTTTATGATACAAACAAAAATTGCTTGACTGTAGCACCAAAAATAACTGCGTAGCACGCATATTTGGGCAACTATAGCCCTTTAAGAATTGACCGTGGTGGGAACCCTTCTCAGCGTTATGATCGCCTTCGGTCTTTAATTTCCATAATCGTTATTTAAGTATCAATTAAATCCGGGTATATGGGCAGGGGGCTGGAGGGTAGGGATATGAAAACAAATCTGGATTTTTAGATTGTTTGAAATTTTTCACTGCCCTCTCTGTCTTCAAGCCATTTAGACAGCTGTTGTTGCGAAAGCCAACTACATATTAAAAAAAAACAAAAAAAAGCTGTTAAAAAATATTAAAAAGATTATTATTTGATAGCTTTGCTGACAGTATTAGCATCCGTTTCTTTGTTAAATGTGGATTTAGAACATTTTTCCTGGGTCTCCCAAACTTAACGGTTTGTGAAATCTCTTTAATACCCTAAAAGTTTCGCAACCTTATCATTTTTTCCTATTTTTCCTCTATTATCTATTTTGGCTGAATTGACAAAATTTGACAGCTGCTACAATTTTTAATTTACAATTTTTCGCAACATATGCTATTAGTGTGTCTTTATCGAATGGTAGTAATCGTAAAGATGTATTTACTTCAAAGAATGAAGGAAAAAACAGTTGTAATTTGAAAAAAAATATATTTTGCTCTGTCTTCCTCAAAGATCACCTAACATAATTTTATGTAGAAAAATATATAAAATGTTACGGCAAATTGCTAACTGAAAACTCCTCAGGTTCTAAATATAAAGAATATTATAAAAAAACACAACACTTCATAACTTCCTTTTGCATCCCCCCCCCACCACCTATAATATAAGAAAAAGGCAACATTTAGCCTTAGGTCTTATCTTTACCTAAGTTAGAACAACAATTTACAGGAACAGAGTAGTGATTTTGCAATCCTTTATTAGGTAAATAATCGCTAATCAGACAGTGCTCGGTATGTTTTTTTTTTTAGATAAGATGAAATTCTAACAAATATTATTTATAATATATTTCAAGAACCATCAGGGAAATTTATTTGGTCATTTAATCACTCTCATAGCAAGCCAAACAAGGGCGTAATTTACTATAGGACAGGGAAGGGCAACTCCCATCTTCTGCCAAGATTTGAAATCTACCAAATGGGCTTGGTGGACTTCCCCCTCCCTAGAAACCATTTTTCCTCCCCCAGCTGAAATATAATGTCTTAAAATATCTTGTCATAACTAAAATAGGCCTACATTTTTCAAGAATCTACCTAAACAGATCATCTTTCTTAATCATACCTTTGCCTTTATAGTACTATATCGCTCATTTTTTTGTTATTTTATTGAATTACGAAACGTCGGACCAATTTTGCCTCCTTCCATGATTTTGATGAAATTATGCCCCTGAAGCCAAACTAAAGGATATTGTAATATACGCTTCAGTACTGTCACCTCTTATATTAAGCAAACAAAATAATTAAACTCCAGGAGAGTTCGGATGGTTGTATCCCATCTCTCATGGTCCTGGTGCCTGCTCTTCAAGATTCAAAATCCACCAAAAGCGTCAAATCGTTTCTGAGAGTTTCCCACTTATTCTTCAATTGACTCCCTTGTCACCTATGCCGATCAGGCATATTATCAGCTAGAAGCACATGCTTGGTGATACGGTCTTTATGTCTTCTAAGGGCATACAAAGCCAACGCAGTCTTCTCTGTTTAAAAGTTGATCGTGTTTTTATCGTGTAACAACCGTTGTCCCCTGACTGGCGGCGTCCATGCTCCTGGCCGTTTCTTGTTGTCTTAGTTTGTAGTAAACTACTTTGTAATTGTATGATATAGCCCCTACCGCTCAAGTTGTTCATTCATTGACGCACTGTTGAACCCGTTTTTTTTTTCGTTAGTTTCTTTCAACTTAGCTTGAGACGAGACAAAAAGAAGTGACAGAATAGATCAAAAAATATAATTTGGGCTATATATTACACATAAGGGAGTGGGGATGGGGGTAAAGTATTTGGACAGTGTGAACTTAGAAAACAATTCTTACTTCTTAATATGCAGAATAATTGTACCTGACATATTAGGTATGCGAACCTGCTATATATCCACCCCTAATATGCAGGTATATAGCCCTTTTTTCAATTCCTCTGAAAATACAGCAGTCCCTTTTGATACTACAAATATAGAAGAGAGAATAATGAGGACGTTTTTTCCAAGACAGTGAATGAACAAAACCTATTTGACAGTATAATCTCAACAAAATAAACTAGGCTTTTGTACATTTTGTTTTAAAGCATAAGCCATATATAATTAAAAAGACATGTCCAAATAACAGTTATAGATTTTACTTGGGGTGGAGGAAGACTTGACATAGAAATGTTTTCCCCTTTGTTAAGAGGTATGAAGCCAGGAAGTCCGCAGGATTGTTTTTGCCGGTGGCTTAATCAAAACACTGGAAGATGGGAGGGGTGGGA
Organism: Artemia franciscana; assembly: GCF_032884065.1. Taxonomy (NCBI): domain Eukaryota; kingdom Metazoa; phylum Arthropoda; class Branchiopoda; order Anostraca; family Artemiidae; genus Artemia; species Artemia franciscana. The sequence goes on from NC_088868.1 coordinate 9,849,767, forward strand.
GGGATAATAATAAAAAACAAAATTTAACAACTTTAATGCCCTTCCGTACGTCCCTGGTGAGGAGGTAATGATTTTAAAACAATTGCTGGCCTTAAAGTGCTGCTTCTTTAAAAGGAATGGAAATTCCTCCTACCACTTTACACTTTACCTCCTACCACTTTACTGAAGACCGAAATTGAATATCACCCCCGCTGTGGAAACAGTCTTGTTTTAGGGCATGTAGCCTTAATAAAGTTAAATTTCTTTTTACCTCTTGCTGATCACATAGTTTTGATTATTTTCTAGGAGTCTATTAAATATGGTTCTAATAAAGTCAGTATTCAATTTTATTCCTTAGTTTTATTCAGTTTTATTTATAAACTAAAGAAAGAGTCTGCTAACTACCCCTGCGAGGACTCCACTCTTTACTCTAAAGCTTCACAGTGCTTTGAAAATATTTCTTATCCCAATTCAACTGCCTTGTTTTTTAAGTTGGCGTTCTGAAAGAATTAAAAAAATAAAACCGGTGTTTTTCAACTGAAAGTAAGAAGCAACATTAAAACTAATTGGGAACAGAAATTATTCCGTATCTATAAGTGGAACTTCCAAATTCTATAATAACTACTGCTGAACACAAGAGCCGTTAAGTTTGAACAAGTGCCTTGTTTAAAGCACAAACAAACTTTAGCTCAGCGAGTGAGGGCTAAGGAGGGGATGCCCTCCTTCATATGTGGAATAATCTGAGTTTTCTTAAGTTTTAACTTTGCATCTTACTTTAGCTAAGAAAATAATTTCTTTTATTTGTTATTTATCTTCCGATAGTTTTCTTAAAATCATGCCCAGGCCTAACCAAAATATAATTTGTAATACCGGCCCATTTAAAGCCCAATTGCTTGCTGATAAATTGTATATATCAAAAATTGGAAATTGATTGTCAGTGCTCCATTTTTCAGTTTTTTTTGTGTATAAAATGTATATTTCATAACATAATTTTGGGTAGGTAGTGTTGTTAACATGAATGGGAATTTGGCGTGACCTTTCGATCTTCTACGTGAATGAAGCCATCGCAACCTCTACAACAGGGTTCTCTGACGTTTAGATAAGGTACACAGTACACATGTGTTTACAAATGAGAAATTGTATATAGTGTACTTGTAATGTAGACATTGAAAAATTGCACACACACAAACACACACACAAACACACACACACACACAAACTCACACACACACACACACACACACACACACACACACACACACGCGCGCGCGCGCGCGCACACGCACACGCACACACCAAGTGCCAAACCAAGCTCACAACAAGTAATTACTAAATAAAAACAAACAGCAAATAAATAAAAGTAATATGAGGTTTGAATTGTTCTTTTTTTCTGCGAGATCGCAATTTGTGGTATGTGTTGCTATTTTAACAACAGTTATCGTGAATTCTGGTCCTTGTTTTTTAATCCCAACTCATCTCATCTCTGTAAATTCTGAACTCTGAAATTTTTTGATTGTTTTTAAATTTGCTTTTAAATTTGTCTTACTATCCCATGGGGTTTCAAATATATATATGGGGAGAAATTCATGGGGGGGGGGATCAGTCAGACAACAAACAGTGGTTTCTGCAAAGAAAATTCTCTCTGTTTAAATAAATATTTTGCTTGTCAAAAAAGGGCGAATTTTGTTCTATAAGGAAAAATAAGGATAAAAAAGAACATATTGCCTAAAATCGTATCTGCGTTAATTCAACTTCAAAGTTTTCAATCTTTTGTCATAATTTCTATGAAAGGGTATAATAAGAAAAATCCAAACTAATATGATATGAATGATAAAAGCGAAGTAAACTTGTTACCTAACTTGAGACTCCGTGCTTTTCACCTTGGTGAATATTTAGCTTAAGGGTAGCAAGTGTCGACAATTAAGAGAAGTGCTAACTCGAAGATGGATCATTGCCTCGGGGATATCTTTTCTGAAAATTTTCATGTGAAAAGAGTTATACTAATCAGAACAGAATTGACTAGGGGCTAAAATTTTATCATTGAACCCCATTGGAAAATACGAACTTTTAAGGTTATTTGCATATTAGTAGTCCTCAAGTTATTCACTTGAAACTTCTTCAATTTTGTACCTTTGAATTTCTGGATTTGAAATTCCTATTAGGTTTGAATAATTATTCAACATGAATTTTAGACATTGTGAATTGAAGGATTCTCAACGGATTAAATTAGAATATAAAATTATCTCCTCTGCCGATAGATGTATTGTGGAATTTCAGGACAAAAAGTTACAGTTATATCACAGACTTACTGAATCGTAATAGACAACATGTTTCTTCGCAAACTCAGCACTTTTGCTTCCATGTTACTAGCAGAGATTTCTTAAGATATTTGAATCAGTTGAAACAGGAGTAAAACCAATTTTATACGTCTGATCAATGATGGAAACTGAATGAATTCACTATTGATCGTTATATGCCTGATGATTGTTTTCCTGCTAATACACCTGTTTTCCTGTTTCTTTTTTGTTATGTCTGTTTTTTCTGCTGTTTTCCTGTTTTTCAATGTGTTTTCTGTTTTTTTTTTTTTTAGGTAAGAGTTCCATGATAAGAGTATATTCAGACACATGGATAAAGTCATTTCTGTACACAAGGTAAGAACAAAGGCATCTAAATTATGATTTAGATTGTTGTGTGATTAGAATTTTTTAGTTACTGAGCCCCCTTTGGGAAAATCTCTTTCCCCTCTCTGTTGTGATATATGTGCTCCCTGAAACAATTATGCCTGTGTAGCAGATACTGCGTATCGATACTATAAAAGCGCAGTTAAATTAAGAAGTATCAGCAGAATAATTATTGAACTTCACACAAATAGTTGTGAGTTGAAGGATTAGGAAGGATTATATATAAACATTAATACAAAGAATAAAATAAGAAAAGAAGATAGATAGAGTCAAAGGGGGAGCTTGAGAAAAAAAAAGAGTTTGGTGAGGGAAGAGGTAAAAAAGAGAAATATAGAATGAAAATAACTAGTGCTCTAATGAACAGATGTATGAAGATTAGTTCTTTAATTGCAGTTGTAGCAGATATATTATAGAAGTGCAGTTCAATTAAGAAGCATCAGTAGAATGATTATTGAAATTTACACAAATAGATGTGAGCTGAAGGATTAGGAAGGATTATATATAAACATTAATATAAAGAATAAAATAAGAAAAGAAGATAGATTGAGTCAAAGGGGGAGCTTGAGAGAAAGAAGGATATTGGTGAGGAGAGAGAGGTAAAAAAGAGAAACATAGAATGAAAATAACTAGTGCTCTAATAAACAGATATATGAAGAGTAGTTCTTTAATTGCAGTTTAAACTTTTGTGATGTCAAGTAAATGTATTACCATACCTTTTTTTATTAATAAGAGCCTTTTTTGTTGTCAACACTTGAGAACTTTATTTGCCCGGTTAACTGGTTATGTTCCCGTAGTGTATCTGCATTTCTTATTTCTAAACATTCTATTACTGAGATATTATAATACCTCAATATTTGCATATTGGGGTTCCTACCTTAAAAGTGAATAAGTGGTGTAAGTGAAACCGAATCACTTCTTTTCCTTCTAATATCTTTTTTTACTACGGTATTTGACAATTAATTTATTCATGAGTGGTAATTCAAAAATAATTTGAGATTTCATTGCAGAAGAACTTTTCAAAACAGAGGAAACAGACATTTAGTCATATGAAACCAATTTTCTCCTTCATTTGTTAAAAAACTATTCTCCCCGGAGTTTCTAATTTTTTTTTTCTTTCCTCTGTTTGTATCCTTCGCATCCGAGGGACATTGAGACTTGAAACCTTAAAAGTGGTGTAAAAAATGTCAAACAGTACAATTAGTTACAAAAAATTCAGAATATCGATGGAAGCGTGCATCATAGTTCAACTGACCAAATTACACTAATTAAATCATTAACACAGATGCAAACAAAGAAAAAACAAGAGAGGGAAACGAAAGAGCTGTGATACTGACCAGTAGGTCACTATCATCATGCAAATAAGAAGAACATTCTTAATAAAGGGACTTGAGAGAAAATTTAAATACAGAAGAAATTTAAAATTCACTATTTGGATTACTTTATTTAAAAATTTATTAATTTATTGTGGCTATTTCGTTTAATTATAATTTAAACTTATCTACTAGACTTATTAGATTAATATACAATTAAGCTTATCCAAATTATTTAAATTTAACTAAAAAAAATATAAGAAAGACTATTTTCTCAAAACCTTTGCGCTGTCTAGGGACAAATTATGTACTTAAAGTTGTGATATAAATGGAAGGTTCCCAAATAATCTTAAAGAAGACAGAACATATTGAAAAAAAAATTCATTCTGAGCTATGCTGGATTAAAACTTAAGTACTTTATTTGCCTGAAAAACAGACTCATGCTCCCAGTATATCTTTCTTTCTCTTTCTTAATCTTATATTCCATGTCTCGGAGCGATATTGAGATTGATATACTTAAAGTAGATAAGTGCTGTAGATAAGATTGTCAGTGCTTCTTCCCATCCAACATTTTGATCTTGCTACTTGACTATTTTTGTTTCTAAGCTGTAAACTAACGATGATCTGTGGCACAGAGGAGGAAAAAATATATGATATGGAAATCATATGGATATGATATGGAAATCAATGATATACATGACATGGAATAAGTCACAATAATTTTGATTTATTCCGAATTTTACGTACGGAAAACTGGGGGGACAATGCCCTCAATAGTTATTTCTATTTTAAAACGCTGGTGAAAAGTTTAGTTCAGATCAACAATTTTAAGTTGAGAACATTTCTAAGAAGTCGTCAGTTTACTTTGAAGAGAAACTGCAAATCAGAACATATCTGCATTTTGTTGTCTGGAGTTTTTGCGTTGCATTCCTCCCAATAGTTCATAAAACTGGCTGTACTTACATTTTTAAGTTCCCTGTACGTAAAAACCTTCTACCCCTATTTCTTAATCTATCTAATCTATCTAAGTAGCTTATTACATTAATAAGCTACTTGACTAATTTTTCTAAGCTGTAAACTAATGATGATCTGTGGCTGAATGGAAGAAGAACTAAAAGAATCACAGATGAAGAAAAAATATATTCAATTATAAGAAATCATTTTGTTTGATTCTTAATTTATGCTGTGGTGTCGATACATGGGCACTTCATTTTGTAGAAATTTTTTTTGTAAGAACTTGAACTTTATTTTCATTCAGAATATCTGTATCTCTTTCTAAAACATCTTCTATGTCACATAGCGATTGTGAGACTCATATCCTTAAACTGAAATTAAATATAAAAAAACGAGTTTTTTTAAATGAAAGTAAGGAGTGACATTAAAACTTAAAACAAACAGAAATCACTCCGTATATGAAAAGGGCTTTTCCTCCTCAACGCCTCGCTCTTTACGCTAAAGTTTGACTCTTTCTCTTAACTCTACTTCTTAAAACAGTATAAAACTTTGCGTAAAGAGCGGGGCGTTGAGGAGGAAAAGCCCCTTTCATATACGGAGTAATTTCTGTTCGTTTTAATTTTTAATATCGCTCCTTACTTTCATTAGAAAAAACTCGTTTTTTTATTTAATTTCTGGACGTTTTTTAATTAACGCATGTTTTGATCTTGGCTCTCCGCACATAGATAATTAAAACGAAATTTGCATATTAATTTATTTTTTTGGCTAAATGGCTTTCTCATAGTTTTAATCGGAAGATTTTGAGAAAAAAGGAAAGAGGGAGGAAGCCTAGTTGCCCTCTAATTTTTTGATTACTTAAAAATGCAACTAGAACTTTTATTTTTCTTACGAACATTTTCATTAGTAAAAAAATATACGTAATTTACGAATTAACTTGCGTAACAAACTTCTATATTCGTATGTTTTTATTGCGTATATGAAGGATTTCACACCTCGTCAGTACCTCGCTCTTCACACTAAAGCTTAAATTCTGTCCTAATTCCTTAAGAATGACCCTTGAATCATAAGGCCGTAGAATAAATAGTTGAAATTAATAAAAATACTTTAGCGTAAAGAGCGAGGTATTACGAGGAGGTAAACTCCTCATATGCGCAACAATTTCTGTTCGTTTTAAGTTTTAATGCTGTTCCTCACTTTCAGTAGAAAAAAACTTTTCATATTTATTTTTTCATTGTTTTTTTAAATAATGCTAAAAAAAATCCTGCGCCCCCTTCATTGAAAGTCTCTTCCCCCTTGAGAAGTTTTTCCATGGAAAGATCCTCCCACGTAACCCCTCCAACTGAACTCTCCCTCCCAAACCCAAAAAATCCCCCTGAAAACGTCCGTACACTTCCCAGTAAACATTACTATATGTAAACACAGGTCAAAGTTTGTAACTTGAAACCCCTCCCACGAGGACTGCGGGGGAGTAAGTCGTCCCCAAAGACATAGTTATTAGGTTTTTTGACTATGGTGAATAAAATGGCTATCTCAGAATTTTGATCCGGTGACTTTGGGGAAAAAATGAGCGTGGGAGGGGGCCTAGGTACCCACCAATTTTTTGGTCACTTAAAAAAAGGCACTAGAACTTTTAATTTCCGTTAGAATGAGCCCTTTCGCGACATTCTAGGACCACTGGGTCGATATGATAACCCCTGGAAAAAAAAAAAAAAAAAAAAAAAAAAAAAAAAAAAAAAAAAAAAAAAAAAAACACGCATCCGTGATTTGTCTTCTGGCAAAAAATGCGAAATTGCACATTTTCGTAGATAGGAGCTTGAAACTTCTAGAATAAGGTTCTCTGATACGCTGAATCTAATGGTGTGATTGTCGTTAAGATTGTATGACTTTTAGGGGATGTTTTTTCTATTTTCTAAAATGAGGCAAATTTTCTCAGGCTCATAACTTTTGATAGGTATGACTAATCTTGATGAAAATTATATATTTAAAATCAGCATTGAAATTCAATTCTTTTTATGTAACAATTGGTATCAAAATTCCATTTTTTAGGGTTTAGGTTACTATTGAGCCGTGTCGCTCCTTACTACAGTTAGTTACCACGAACTGTTTGATTGTGGTATAAATAACATTTTATCGCTTCTCTTCCTTTTAGTAATTCACTTCAATATATCCTTATATGGTATGATAAGATATTTAATAAGAGTGAGCCATTATGGACCATGGTTAATACAGTAATTCATATAAATGTAAAAACAAAGCACACCCTTATTTCAGAATTAAGTAAACAAATTAAAGAAAAAAGTCCATACTTGGTGGATAAAAACTAAGAGACAACAACTCACTACTTCACAAAACCGTCTTAGGCCAACACAGCTACGCATGCTCCTCCTCCATCCCGATCTATTCTATGCCTCCGTCTTTACATCTTTCCTTTTAGTTTTAAAACTAACTAGAGCAGATTTTTTCTGTCAGATTTCTTGGTTTTGTGGTTAGAAACACTCTTCCTGACAGCATTCAGACGTTGGAACACCTCGGTTTATTTACGTCGAAGTAAAATGAAAATTTTCTTCTGGGTTTTGTTTCATAGACTTGTTTTTGTTATTATTTTTTACACATTTGTTCTTATTTTTAGGAGAAAGATTGGCTGTAATTTGGGTGTTTTTCTTTTTTGTTTGTTTTTTTTTATGCCTGATTTTGAAGGGATTTATATGCAGTCACCTAGTATTAAGTACTTTCATATCTTTATTGAGGCGGCCACTTAAATTAATGGTAAACTATGGGTTATATATTTTTGTAATCAAGTAAACTTCAAGCGTAACTAAAGTCTTACTTCTTATTTATTTATTCCTGAACTTACTTCGTATTTATTTATTCCTGAGCTATATATATATATATATATATATATATATATATATATATATATATATATATATATATATATATATATATATATATATATAAATATATATATATATATATATATATATATAAATATATATATATATATATATATATATATATATATATATATATATATATATATATATATATATGTATATATAGATTTATATTTATAAATGTTATACATATATAAATATATATATATATATATATATATATATATATATATTTATATATATATAGATTTATATTTATAAATATTCTTTGTATGTTTGTGCGTTTTGACCCCGAAGTTGTGACCCAGCACGGACTCTGGATCGAGGGACAAAGTGCCATTCTGCTTGTAGTAGCGCATGCGAAATAAATGACGAGTACATATTTAGTTTTAGACGAATTTCAGACGTGGGAATAGGTACTTATGTTTGGAGCAAGTCAAAAGTTAATTTTATCTTCGAAATTAGATTAGCAAGCGAGTACTGATACTGAGTCAAATCGGTTTTACTCCATTCAATGATTGTTCTCCATTTTAAAGGTCGATTTGCGTGCATTCGATAAAATGGTGCACTGATTTGGAACGATAGCTGTAAATGGTCAGAAACAAAAAATTCACGGAGCACATCTACTGTTAATGATCTACTAAAAATACTACTAAATACAAGGATATGATCAAGGTTAGAAACTGATTCGGTAGGGTGAATGTACGCGAAGTCACCCGCTTTCGGTACAAGAGTACTTTCATTTGGAATCAGACTAAGCAGAAGAGCTGACGAGGGGGCGAACCCCCTCATATCTGTAATAAAAACATGAGAATACAAAAGTTCTTTACGTAAGCTAATTTATAAGTTATGTATATCTTTTACTAATAAAAAGATACGTAAAAAATTAAAAGTTTAGTTGCCTTTTTAAGTAACGAAAAAAATCGGAGGGCAACTAGGCCTCCTCCCCCGCTCTTTTTTTCTCAAAATCATTCGATTAAAATGATGAGAAAGCCATTTAGCCAAAAAAAAAAAAAAATGCAAATTTCGTTTTAATTATTCCTCTGCTGAGAGCCAAAATCAAAACATGCATTGATTCAAAAACGTTCAGAAATTAAATAAAAAAAAACAAGTTTTTTTAACGGGAAGTAAGGAGCGACATTAAAACTTAAAACGAATAGAAATTACTTCGTATATGAAAGGGCAGCTTCCTCATCAACGCCCTGTTCTTTACGCTAAAGTTGTTTACTGTTTTAAAAAGTAGAATTAAGAGAAAGAGTCAAACTTTAGCGTAAAGAGCGGGGATTCTGAAGATTCAGAATCCGATGCCAAAGTAAAAACCTCTTTGTACATAGGACTGATCAAAGGGATTCCTGAAACCCTTGACGCAGAGGTCATTCAAAGTCTAGTTTCTGGATGTGAGAAAGCCGAACAATGTGAAAAATCACGCGCATTCAAGCTTTATTTTCCAAGTCGTGAATCCCTTGATATTGCCATAAAACTTTCAATGAAAGTGGGGCTTTGAAAGTTTCAGAATTCAAGAATTCGTCTTTCTTCCGAAACGTTGCTACAACTGCCATGAATCTGGCCACATAGCGGCCCAGTGTAAAACGTATCGAAGTGTGCCCATTGTGCTCAAAATAACCATGGTGCCACGAAAGAAAATCCCTGCCAGAATGCGATGCGGTGCCTGAGCTGTACAAGCACCCGACAAGCATTTCGTCTCCTGGAATATGAATGGTAGTCTTAGTTCCAAAATTACCGTGCTTGAACAGCTCTGCCTCACCGAAGAAATTATTTGTCTCTAAGAACACTTTCTGTCAAATGACAGTAGAAATATATTCGATGCCTTACCCTCACACATGGTCTATTTTGTACCAGTAAAAAAACCTAAGAAACGAGGGAGCCCCTTGGGTGGACTTGCTACGCTAATAAGTGGGCATATCAACACCGAATTGTTCGCTAGTTCCGACCATTTCTTAGCAGTTAGAGTTGGCAAGACTCTTATAATAAATATGTACCTGCCCACCGACTACAGAGACGATTACTCCGAAATGAAGTTTGCTCTAGCCTGCAAAGAACTGGGGAAATGTATGAATAAAATTAGTGCTCCTCAACTCCATTGAATTTTATTGGGGGACTTTAATTGTGATATATACAAAAGCGAAAGCTCGCATGCAGCTCTTCTGCTTAGTCTGATTCCAAATGAAAGTGCTCTTGTACCGAATGCGGGTGACTTCACGTACATTCACCCTACCGGATCAGTTTCTAACCTTGATCATGTCCTTGTATTTAGTATATTTTTAGTAGATCATTAACAGTAGATGTGCTCCGTGAATTGCTTGTTTCTGACCATTTACAGCTATCGTTCCGAATAAGTGCACCATTTTATCGAATGCACGCAAATCGACCTTTAAAATGGAGAACAATCATTGGATGGAGTAAAACCGGTTTTACTCAGTATCTTTACTCGCTTGCTAATCTACTTTCGAAGATAAAATTAATTTTTGACTTGCTCCAAACATCAGTACCTATTCCCACGTCTGAAATTCGTCTAAAACTAAATATGTACTCGTCATTTATTTCGCATAAGCTACTACAAGCAGAATGGCACTTTGTCCTTCGATCCCGAGTCCGTGCTGGGTCACAACTTCTCTGCTGTCCCAGGCGTATGGTGTGTTGATTGTCGATGTCTTTTTGTTTTCTTTTTAACAATTGTCAATTTTTCTAGCAGCGATATTCATTTCGAAATGTTCAAACATCATAGTTCAAACACTAAGTCTTGAAAAGATTTGCTAGAATCTGTTGAATTTACTAAACCTGCCATTTGTTGACTTTTAGAAAAATTTCACTATATAACGAACTACGATTACTCAACAGATTAAAATATTTATACAATTTGGGCATGTTTTGCAACATCACACAATTTGTTTCCGGTTGAATTTATTTTTCGGTTTCCGTATGTTTCGGTCAATTTGTTTTCAGTTAATGTCATAATTGGACAAATTTATTAATTAAACTTAAATATACGTTGGAGATTAAATTTATGACGTTTATTTGTGTAAGATGCTATAAAAACCACTCAAATCAATTTGACACATCGTGTACAATAAAAGATTTGAAAAAAAGAAAGTTGGAAAGATCGGTTTTGAGGTGTTTATCCTATTTATATCGCTTCAAAGCTTTCAATACTACATGACTACTTTCAATACGATGTACTTTCTGGTTAGCGAAGAAGGAACTGCTATTGACTTGAGAAAATTCAAAAACCTTAAATCACAACTTGGAATTTTTAGTTAATATTTGCACATCACTAAATTGTTGGTCTCGTTGGTTTCCTTGAAAATAGCCTAAAAGGCTGAAAATATACAGGGTAATTGAAGGATTAATTCTTAAAAGTTTGTTTGTGTAAAATAGAGATCAGGACATCCCCAAAACTGTTTAATCTGGTCTATTTTGTTTATCAGCTTTGTGTGGATATCTTTATATACCTGAATACCCAGAAAATGAGTCATATATGGCATTATGAATATTGTATGTCATTGTTTGATTGCCGCAGGGCCAGATCGACTAAGTAAGGGGCCCAATCGGAAGTTAGTATATAGATCAATATATATATATATATATATATATATATATATATATATATATATATATATATATATATATATATATATATATATATATATATATATATATATATATATATATATATATATATATATATATATATATATATATATATATGTATCTGGCACGTACGCAGGGGAGGGCCTTCGGGCCCGCCCCCCCCCTTCCCCGAAATTTTGTGAAATGTTTAATTTCCCTATGGTTTCTTGGGATTTCTGGCAAAAGTAGGACATTTATTAAGAATCTAGATACATATGTGAAGCCTTTTTTGGGGGATTTTGCAGCATGCAAATATCCGGTCAAGTGACTGCCCAATTATGAACCATTTTCTTTCTAAATTTTTCCCTCTTTGAAGTAATTAGCAATTGTACTGTTATTTCTTTTGTAAAGAGCGTTTGCTTTCCACAGCAAAATAGAATTATCTTTGATATTAGGGCGTTTATCCCCCCTTTTCAGGATAAAGTACAGCTTTTAATGGATCAGTTTTGGAAACTATAATTTTTCATTAAAATCTACGTCTTTACAATATAAGAACTACCCCCCAGAGCACCCATATTGCACTCTTAACCCTAAAATGTCCCTTTCAGTGGGATATAATAGATTAATAACTGGTTCTAAATCGCTATGAACATAACCTTAGCCTAAAACGTACTTTTGAGGCTTCAGTCTTCTCCCCCCCCCCATCTGCTACAATACTACAGATTAAAGTTAATCTGTATTTTCCGATATTCAGTGCTTTTTGCATTACTGAATAAAAAAGTACTACTTTATATCTGCTGTTTCGAAGGTTTTTGCCCCCCCCCCCCGAAAAAAAATTCCTGCGTACGTGCCTGATATATATATATATATATATATATATATATATATATATATATATATATATATATATATATATATCATGAAAAGAGAAATCACCAATGCTACAGCACAAACACAAAAAAAAAAAAAAAAAAAAAAAAAAAAAAAAAAAAAAAAAAAAAAAAAAAAAAAAAAGAGAGACAGAAGGAGAAAAGGAAGACTGTTTTCCTAAATTAGTGATTAATATAGACCAGCACTTGAATGAGGCCTTAACCCTACTCATCCATACAATCACATAGGTCAAACAGCATAGCCACACACAATCAACCATAAAGAATAATCCATGGACAGGCAGTCATGTCGTCAATAAGTATAAGTCGTCATTTACCGAACAATAGAAAAAATAATATAGACAAATAATTCAGAGGCAACACCCAACATAAGGGCTCATCAGGAGAATACACTGGCCTATATAGGGTTTCGCCACTCTAAATTCTCTACCCAGCACAGTGTTGTGGCTACCACAGAATATCCATGGCATCCCCGCGTCAGGTATCACCCCTAAAATACATACCTATGAAAAAAAACAGCAAATGTAAAACAACCAAGTAAAACCAAAACAAGCTTATCTTGTTAATATATCCCTCCCTTTAGCAACAATAGGTAAACTAAATATTATAAATTTTACCAAATCACAAATATTAACACATTGCAAAAAACCTGAATGAACTAAACAATTATAGAATTCATCTTTACCATGTGGCTAATTTTTTAAAAAATCTGCTCAATTAGAAACACAATTCAAAATAAATGGCGCTGTGACAACATTTCTCGAACCTCCGAAATTAGTTAAAAATTTCTTTAAGTATTTCTAGATAATTCTTTTGATATTTATTTAAAAGTTCGTTATAATGAAAACTAAATTTTTTAAATTGCCAAGTTAATTTATTTGCAGAAAAATCTCTTGATATCAATTTTTGGCTTAAGATTTTACATCTATTTTTAAAATCAATATAATTACTACAAATCCTTGCATAACGAAGTAACTGTGAGAAAAACGCTGAATATGTGATATTTGAGTGTATATTACTTTCAGGGAATGGGAAACTAATCACTTCAAAATCAAAATCATCCGTTTTATTATACATTTTAAAACTTAATTTATTATTATCACAAATATTAATATTTAAATCTAAGGAATGATCTTCATGACCAGCGCCATGACTAGGCTCAAGAATAAGCTCTGATGGATATATATTTTTAGAAATATCAATGAAATCCTTACAATTTAAGACCAAAATATCATCTAAATATCTTTTATTATTTGACAAAGCATGTTTTAAATTAATTGGATTACTCTTATCCATCATATATTTATATTCTAGTTGACTTAAAAACAAGTCAGCTATAAATGGGCTGGCATTCCCCCCCATGGGAATTCCCACAATTTGCTTGTACAAATCACCCCCAAATCTTATATAAGTATTGTATAAAACAAATTCCAATAACTCAAAAATCATATCCAAGCTGTAACATCTCAAGTTAACTGTAGTACTAAAGCAGTTTGTCCATATGGCTTTTTTATTATAACTGTCTATTTTCAAGAACCTTTTACTAGATAAGAGGAAAGATTTCTTTATAACAGTTTTTAAATTATCAAACACTAAATTAAGTGATAAATTAGTATACATTGTCGCAAAATCGAAAGACTCAATTCTTTTAGCTGAAACCATTGTTAAAGAATCTATCACCTGCAGTGAATTATTAACACTCCAATATGGATTAAAATTCGAAAATTTTTTAATACCAGAACAATAGGTTTTAAGTTTATTTACAATTTCCTTTAAAATTTAAGAGAGGTCAGTTGCAGCAATGCGGGTTGGACATTTAGCTGCTCCAGCAATAAACCGTGGTTTAGGGGGATTCTTATGAAATTTTACAGTCCAATATAGGAAAGGGAACTTTTTATCATTGTCATTTATTTTAATATTAAAATTTTTTAAAAGTATTTCTTCAGTCTTTTCAATTAAATTCTCATCCTCTATATTTACCTTTTCATAAACATTAGTTGTGCATAACTCCCTTTTTAAGATATCACAATACAGCTTCTGACAAATTATGGCAAAATTATTATTAGCTTTATCCACTGGCGCAATTACAAATTCATTCTTTAGATTAGCAATTGCTTGTTTAATCTTCGCATTATAAAATAATGATTTAGTGTTACTATTTTTTAAGTTAGAATATATTTTATTTCTTACTCTACTAATAATTAAATTCTTCCAACTTTGAAAACTCTCTTTATTTTTATTCTCTTTCTTACACCACTTATCAATAAATAAATCAAAATCATTTTCCAAGCCATCAAGAACACTCGATGGTTTCAGATGATGAGAAAGACGGAAATTAGCCCCTTTATTCATTATAATTTGAAGATCATCTTGCTTTATTATTGACAAGTCCCCTGTTATAACATGTTTGTAAGTAGGATTTACAAATGGGCCAAGTTGCTTACAATTACAAACCGGTTTCCAATTTATATCGCTATCTAGTTTTTTTAGTATTAAATTATAATTAAAAATAATTTGCCCTATAGTTTTTGAAAATTTATAAGTTAAAACTGGACTATCATTATAATTTAAATTACTAGGAAGGGCCTGTTTCACATGCCGCTGATTTAAAATTTCTGGTAAATTAATATCTTCAATCTGCTTACAAGTAAAATTAATAGGTAAATATAATCTGTTATCCTTATTACTAATCTTATCGAACTTTTTCTTTTTTGAAATAAATTTCGTTTTAGTTAGAATGCAAATTGTATCACATATTACTTTAAAATTATAATCAAGAGCTGTATTATTCTTAACAATCCAGAAAAGTTTGATTAAATTCCTCTTGGATAAATTATTTAGACGCTTTATTACAGAAATCATACCCCTAGATTCAAGTAGCTGGCATAGATCTATAGAAAGCATATGTACATCTAATTCATTTTTTCTATTATTTTTCCTATGTCCTCTCGATCGTTTTTTACGTTTAGTAGGACAAGTAAAAGAAGGATGGTCCATAAAACCATCAATACATTTAACAACAACATGAGACATGTCACCATATTTTGCTACACGATCATTTAGCCCAAAAGGATAAGCTGTACCAAGAGTATGGATCCAGAAATCCTCCTGTTTACGTAGTCTATTATTCTTCTCTTCTTTATTTAAATTTTCTAATTCTAAATTTTCTAAAATTGTGACAGTTATATCTGATATGGAACATTTACCATTTCTACAATGTTGAACTAGATAGTTATTAGTTTTTTCATTATTGACACAAGACTGTTGTCTTGTGTCCAGAAAATCTTTTATATATATTATTAGTTGTTTCCCCCACATATTGTAGGCAGCATTTATTACATTCTAATAGGTAAATTACATTGGTTGTTCTACAATTAACATTACCACGTAACTTGCATGCAAAATTTTTATTATACAATGTACTTTTAACAGAAGTCCGTGGGACAAAATGATCTTGGCAAAGAAAACAACGACTTTTACACTTACTAACTTTCAAAAAATCGTTCCGAGTTCCGAGGCTAATATTTGTGTTTTGTTGCATAAAAAGTTATTGAAAATAAATCCAAAACAAACCAACATCCAAATCAAAATCCAACAATCATAGTCCAAAAAACATGCCAAGGTCAATAGGTCAATAAATACATAAACAAAAAGATGAAAGAACATGAAATTTGCATAAGTGCCATCTCAACAATAATTAACAATATCAGGTTAAAAACCTGGACCAGGGTAAAGGTCTGTCGGGGAGAAAACTAAAAAAATTTTCTCCACCAGCACTGGATCCAACCTGGAATAATATCATGAAAAGAGAAATCACCAATGCTACAGCACAAACACAAAAAAAAAAAAAAAAAAAAAAAAAAAAAAAAAAAAAAAAAAAAAAAAAGAGACAGAAGGAGAAAAGGAAGACTGTTTTCCTAAATTAGTGATTAATATAGACCAGCACTTGAATGAGGCCTTAACCCTACTCATCCATACAATCACATAGGTGATTGTATATATATATATATATATATATATATATATATATATATATATATATATATATATATATATATATATATATATATATATATATATATATATATAGTACCAGGAGACCAACGGCTACGCGGAGGGTTTTTAAGTATCGATTCTCATTGTCACATGTCTTCTATTCGAAGCTCTTGCCCCAGTGAAGCAACAGGTTGATTTAAATCATACTACACTTACCGCATTTTCATGTAGCCTTGGGCATGGTTGTTTGTTTCTCGCAATATTTCTTCCAAGAGATCTGATGGGTTACGAAAAATCCCATCATTTAAAGGATGCGTGTGGTGCTCCTTAGCAGCTCCATCGAGGTCTAAAGGTGCTGGCCGGCGTTTACCCATCCAGAAAATAATGGGGGATTGCACAGCGAATACATACAACGTTGAAGGGTCCCAATGAATAGTAATTAACACTTGCGTAGTTTACGGCATCCTTGTAGGTTTTTACCTGGTTTTTTGCCACATGGTGTTGGTAACGAAGATTGTGATGATGTTGTTCTCCTAGCGTAATATTTCTTGCTTATTCGCTTTCATTTTTGACTCATTCTGATTATCGCTATCGCTTTCCTTCAAACAGCAAAATTTTTTGTTCTTCACTGTCAGTTTTGACACGTTCTGATACTTGCTTTTGTGTGTTTGCTAACCCTACCCTACAATTTTGTGTTCTTCGCTTTCATTTTTGACACGCTCCAAAGCCCACTGGTGCCTTTTATTCTCACTGCCACTTATCTTTGAACTATATATTTATTTATTCTTGCTGTTGTTTATCTTCTATTCACATATTTCTTTCTTTTTTATTTTAGTTTTTGAAATATTGTGATTTTTACTGATACTTATCTGTGAACATCTTATTTCTTTGTTCTTCAGTTTTGTTGCTGACTCGTTGTAATTTTCGTTTTCGCAAGCATACTAATCATATATTTTTTTGTTCTTCATTTTCATTCAGCATTACTTCAGAGAATATTTCAATGTCCCTTGCCTTAGCTGCTCAGATAGGTTTTGTCACTTTAAATGGTCTACGTTGTTCATTTTCACCCACGCATTTGCATTCCTCAGGTTGTTCTCTTTATCTTGTCTCATTTGATGGTGCAGTTTCCTCATTCGAGCTTATGCTTTGTCCTCTTTTATCTTTATTTTGAGCTTACGTTTATTCACAATTTTATCCTTCAGATCTCATGAAACTGCTGAAAATGCCTTTTTAAGTTTATATAACCGAATATGAATTAATGAGTTTATATTTCTAAGATTTGTTTTATAAATCCTTCTAAAACTGTTAGAAAATCTAATTCTCTTGCATTCTCACTTTCGATCGACATAATTGCTAAACTATTTAATTTTTCTAGACTCATTGTTAATTTCGGTTATTATTGGTTTTAGCCAGGGAAACGATTTCTCTCCAGAAGCAAGGCTTACTGGAATCGTTAAGAATATTTCACAGTTAAAAAAATTATTCATTTGATAGCAGTGCGGGTCCCTCTCAAAAGCGGGGTCCAGTTGGACCCAATCATTCCAATCGCCCTTTATCCGGCACTGTTGGTTGGAGCACAAGGAAGAGACATAATTAAAGATTTTTTCAGTGGCAGATATACATATAGTTAAATAAACACAAATAGTATATTTTTTCCAATGTGATTTGTTCAAATATGATTTTTGTTCCAATGAAATTAAAAAAATAATCCCTCCATTTGTCCCATTGTAGGAAAGTCACTAAAAATCTGTTCCATGTCTAGAAATTTTGGGATTAATGCTTGACTGAAGGTTCCCGTCCTAATTGAATCAATTATGGCAGGGGTAAGATGGTGGATCAGTATTTCAAAGCTTAACCAGAGGCCGCTCCTCCCAAATATGTTCAGTATTCAAAACCATTCATGCAAGTAGAGGCATTTCGAAACTTGGATCTGATTAGTTGTTAGGAGCTGCTGGCAAAAGATGCTGAAGAAGTTGAATAGAAGAGAAGAAGAAGATGGTAGGAGCTGGCAAAAGATGCTGAAGAAGTTGAATAGAAGAGAAGAAGAAGATGTTAGGAGCTGGCAAAAGATGCTGAAGAAGTTGAATAGAAGAGAAGAAGAGGATGTTAGGAGCTGGCAAAAGATGCTGAAGAAGTTGAATAGAAGAGAAGAAGAAGATGTTAGGAGCTGGCAAAAGATGCTGAAGAAGTTGAATAGAAGAGAAGAAGAAGATGTTAGGAGCTGGCAAAAGATGCTGAAGAAGTTGAATAGAAGAGAAGAAGAAGATGTTAGGAGCTGGCAAAAGATGCTGAAGAAGTTGAATAGAAGAGAAGAAGAAGATGTTAGGAGCTGGCAAAAGATCCCTTCTACCGAAGGGAGTGATCACTTGAAGATCATTGTCTGATAGACTTAACCTGCAGAGGTCAACTAGGTCAACTAGGTTAAAAAAGACTCGTAGCTTTAATATCAAACGTTATGAATATTATTTCAGTCGTGTTTCAATTTGAAATAGATGGGATGAACCACAGTTCTTCACATTTAATGACACTAACAGGACCCGTTATCACCCTCATAAATTGTACCCCTCACTTTCAAAAAGGAAAATAGGCCAACATTCATTTTACAGCAGGGTGTGGAGTGGAAGCCATGGAATGACCTTCCACTTAAAACATTTCTAACAGATGACATAAACAGATTCAAAACAAAACTAGCAGAAACAAATTTTCAAAGTAAATCATTTTTAATTCATTTATAGTATTATTTGTCAGTGTTTGTTGTAGTTGTTATTTTCATTGATTTGTATGTGTGTATTATGTTGTCAGTATTGTCATAATTACTATTTATTATGTTTATTGCGACAGGCTTGAAAGCTTACCGTATTTGGTATTAATAAATAAACAAATAAATGATATGGTTGGCTAAAGTATGTCGGCCAGGGCTGGGTAGATGGATTGTTTTGTCCGTTGCTCCTAAACTTCAAAAAGTGTATCATTTGGCTTGGACAACTCAAAAAGCTGTACGTGGCTCAATCTGTCTTTCCGTATCTAATTATAGGACCGCTCGTTAGATATTTCGTTGATCATGAGCCAAAACTATAATAATATGCGTGTGTGAAGTATTTATTGGAAAGAGAGGTGAAGGAAGATAGACTCAAAGGCTCCTAATTTTTGGTTCTCTCATCTCACCAATTGAAATCAAACAGTTTGTGGTAACGAACTGTAATAAGGAGCGACCCGGCTCAATAGTAACCGAAATTCTAAAAAATGGAATTTTGATACCAATAGTTACATCAAAAGAATCGCATTTTTCTGCTGATTTTTAATATATAGGATTCATCAAGTTTGATTTTACCCATGAAAATTTACGCGCCTGAAAAAATTGCCTTAGTTTAGAAAATAGGAGAAAACACCCTCCAAAAGTCATTGACTCTTAACAAAAATCACATCATTAGATTCAGCGTATCAGCTTACTGTAGAAGTTTAAAGCTCCCATCTACAAAAATGTGGAACTTTTTTTTGTCAGAAAACAGATCACGGATGCGCGTTTATTTATTTTTTTTTCAGGGGTGATCATATCGACTCAGTGGCCTCAGAATGTCCAGAAAGCGTTCATTCTAACGGAAATTATAACTTTCTCGTGCCCTTTTTGAGTGACAAAAAATTGGAGGGCACCTACGTCCCTTCCCACGGTCATTTTTCTCTAAGTCACTGGATCAAAATTTTGAGATAGCCATTTTGTTCAACATAGTTGAGAAACCTAAAAATTATGTCATTTGGGATGACTTAATCCCCCACAGTCCCCGGGGGAGGGGCTGCAAGTTACAAATTTTGAGCATTGTTTACACATAGTAATAGTTGTTGGGAAGTGTGCAGACGTTTTCAGGGGGAATTTTTCGCGTTGGGCGGGGTTACGTGAGAGGATCTTTCCACGGAGGAATTTATCATGATAGAAGAGAATTTCCATGAAGGGGGCACAGGATTTTCTGGAATTGTTTTAAAAAAATAATGAAAAAAAAGAAAAGTTGTTTTCAGCTGGAAGTAAGAAGCAGCATTAAAACCTAAAACGAACAGAAGCGAACAGAAACTATTACGCATATAAAGGAGTTCGTGTCCACTACAATACCCTGCTCTTTATGCTAAATTTTCTTTGTAATTTCAGCTATATATTCTACGGCCTTTGTGATTCAGAGTTCATTCTTAAGGAATCGGGACAAAATTCAAGCTTTAGTGTAAAGAGCGAGGTATTGACAAGGGGCCGAACCCCCTCATATACGTAATAAAAAAATTCGTTACGTAAGTTAATTCGTACGTTACGTATGTTTATTACTAATAAAAACGTTCGCAAAAAAAAGTTCTAGTTGGCTTTTTAAGTAACCAAAAATTGGAGGTCAACTAGGTCTCCTATTCCACCACTTTTTTTTTATCAAAATCGTCCGATCAAAACTACGAAAAACAGCAGAAAAAAAATTAATTAATATGCAAATTTTGTTTTAACTATTCATGTGCGGTGAGCCAAAATCAAAACATGCATTAATTCAAAAACATTCAGAAATTAAATGAAAAAACGAGTTGTTTTTAACTGCAAGTAAAGAGCTACATTAAAACTTAAAATGAAAAGAAATTATTCCGTATATAAAAGGGATTGTCCCCTCCTCAACACCTCGCTCTTTACGCTATAGTTTTTTTTTATTGTTTTAAAAAGCAAAGTGGTGAAAAAGAGTCAAACTTTAGCGTAAAGAGCGGGGCGTTGAGGAGGGGACAAGCCCTTTCATATACGGAATAATTTCTGGTTCGTTTTAAGTTTTAATATCGCTCTTTACTTACAGTTAAAAAACTTGTCTTTTTTTTTAATTACCCCATGAATCAACTCTCAAGCGTGTTTAGCAAGCCCACCATTTGAAAAAAAAATGTTTTGGTTTTGACGCAAAAATTGTAGCTGTTGCTACATAAATCTTTAATAAAATTCCTAGACTTTCGTATTATAATTTTAGATTCGGATATAGAATGAACAAACTCGAAAATCCTTCTATACAATTTTCAGTGGAAACTAAATTAATGCCGATATCAAATCCAATTAGATTTAAATTGTGAAATAGGTGAAACGAACGAACACTGAGTATGAAGTATTTTTAAGAAACGAGCCCAGGACTGGTACTGACTTTTACGGATTTCTTTAGTTTTATAATCAAGCTTATTTACCATCAAAAAACTAAATTTCCCCATGACTTTACTAGCTAGAATGAATCAGAGTGAATTGT
This sequence comes from Artemia franciscana, assembly GCF_032884065.1. Classification (NCBI taxonomy): domain Eukaryota; kingdom Metazoa; phylum Arthropoda; class Branchiopoda; order Anostraca; family Artemiidae; genus Artemia; species Artemia franciscana. The sequence goes on from NC_088868.1 coordinate 9,871,296, forward strand.
TATATTATTGTGTTTACTTAATATGTCGTCAGTTAAAGAGACACCAGTTGCAGAACATATAGGCTACACACGGTTTAAGTCTCGATGAAATAATAAAAAAGAAAGAAAAAACAAGATTTGTTAACTGAAAGTAAGTAGAGATATTAAAACTTAAAACGGGCAAAAATTATTCCGTATATGAAAGGAGCTGGCCCATTCTCAACACCTTACTCTTTTCGCTAAAGTTTGACTCTGTGTCACAGCTCTACTTTTTAAAACCACAAAAACTTTAGCGTAAAGAGCGAGGTGTTGAGGAGGGGACAGCCCCTTTCAAATACGAGATAATTTGAATTAATTTAAAGTTTTAATTTTGCTCCTTACTTTCAGTTAAAAAACTTCTATTTTATTTAATTTCTGAATGTTTTTCAACTAATGCAGGTCTGAATTTTACTCCCCATACATGAAAATTAAAATAAGATTTATATATTAATTTTGGGCAGATTTATTCCGCATATGAAGGGTTGTCACCTCCTCAATACCTTGCTCTTAACGCTAAAGCTGTTAGCACTTTTAAAAACGCTTCCTGTTCTTATTAAACGGCCTCTGTGTTTCAGTATACGCTCTTAAAAATTTGGGAAAAACAGTTAAACTTTAGCCAAAAGAACAAGGTATTGAGGAGGGGGCAACCATTCTTATATGTAATAATTTCTGTTCGTTTGTCAAATAATGCCGGTAAATCTGGCTCACCCGCTATGAAATCTACCCCTCTCTCACGGAAAAATCCTTCGTGGAAATTTCATCCAACGTAAAGGCCCCCCCCCCTACTCGTAAAATTCCCTCCAGACAGTTTTATCCTCGCTCAGAATTCCTCTCCGTTTGGAATTGCTTGCGGACAATTCAGCCTGAAAAATTCACCTTAGAATTCTTTCAGTTGAATACAATTCAATCTCTAATCGGTTTTTCGATGATAACTCCTGAAATGGCCCCTTCCCTGAAAATTATTTCCTGGAAATAAAAACACGCGGTAAAAACCCTTGGATAATTCCCTTGGAACATCTCCACATGAAAAATTTGGCAAAAAGAATGTAAGACAATTAAAAAGAATTTCGTATAGTGATTCTGACAAATCCCCAGTATAACATTTGCTCTGGAATATTCACCCCCTCCCCCCGAAAAATCTCTCTATAAGGAAGATTCCCCCTACAGAAATCCGCCCCAAGTCCAAACCCTTCCCCTACACCCAAAAAATGTCTGTATACTTCCCAATGACAATACTATACTTGAATAATGGACGAATTTCAAAACTTACAACCCTCTCCCATGAACTATGGGGGGGGGTCATTTTTCACGTAAAGACATAATTATTTGATATTTCGACTATACTTAGCATTATCGGCTACCTCGAAGTTTCGATCAGACAATTTTGTGTGGAAAATGGGCCTAGGAGGGCGTCCAGTCGCCCTCCAATCTTTTTGGTCACTTAAAAAGGACACTAGAACTTTTAATTTCCGCTCGAATGCACCCTCTCTCGATCTTCTATGACTATTATTTCGATACAATCATACCGAAAAAAAAAATAAACATGCATCCGTCATCTGTTTTCTGGCAAAAATAACAAAGTTCCACATTTTTGCCGATAGAGCTTTAAGCTACTACAGTAGGGTTCTATGGTACTCTGAATCATATGGTATGGTTTTCATTAAGATTCCTTATAATTAGAGGGTATTTCTCCTTATCTCAAAAATCCGGCAAATTTTCTCAGGCTCGTAACTTTTAATGGGTTGCACTGAACTTGACGAATCTTACATATTTGGAATCAGCATAATAAGTTGATTCTATACTAAAATTCCATTTTTTAGAGTTTCAGTTACTATTGAGCGGCCTCGCTCCTTACTTACAGTTACCACGAACTGTTTGAAAGGCTCATAACTTTTGCCTCTTTTTTGGCGAAATATCAACGGACATTTTGGAAATATTTACAGGCAGTGGGATGTTTTTGGACGGTCGCATTGTAATTTATAACATTGGCTTTTGAACTAACAGAATTACAAATTTCGTTTAGTTAACCAATCTTAAAACCAATCCAAAACTTAAGCGGAAGAAGATGAAATCTTAATTTCAGTGCTGTAGAAAGGAAAAATTTCAATAGCAGAGTTGGGACTACATTCCTCTAAATATAAACACAACGATCCTTTCAAGCAACCTCAAATACTAGAATTCTCAAACTCTGTGCAAAATTTAAACTTTTATTGATTTTTACTTGTGGGGAAATGTGAGGGGGGCGAGTTGAAAATTGAGGATCTGCAGAGGCAGAGACCTATATAGTGAAGAAAATTGACTTTTTCTCATTGCCAGATGAGTTTAATTTTTTCTAAAACAAATAATTTTGCATACCATTCTTCTTCTGATGAAGGCGAGGGGGGAAGGTATGACTAGTATTCCGCAACATAGGAGTCCACCGTTTCTTTCCTTAAACCGACAAATAAAAAGATTAGCTCTTTCAAAATAAGACCCTTTACTATTAATTATTCTTTATCATTAAACTTCTAATTTTCACTTTTCTTTCAGTGAATCCTTAATTTTTCTCTAAACCCAATCCAATATTTGCCAATATATTTACAGATTTCCAGAATTTCTTCCCAAAAATTTGCTACTGAATGAACGCTAGAAAGAAGAAGAAAATCTAGTTCAATCCAGAAAGCTCGACAATTTAAAAGTGATGCGCTAACATAAAAAGGAAAGAGGGGGAGGGAAAAGAAATGCTGACTGCTGAGAGAACAAAAGTGCCAATCCCTTCTTAATAGGCTTCTTGGCTATGTAAGTAAACTCTAAAAGGCAAAATTTATTGTATTTAGAAACAGCTACAAACAAAAGAGTGCTTCCAAGAGTGATATTTAAAAAAATTTGGAAGGAATTGTTAGATTACACCGTCCAGGCTTTAAAATTGAAAGGAAACTACTCATGTGTATTTTACTAAAAAACAGAAAAGAGGAAAGAAACAAGAGAGACCAGAAGAGACACTAAACATCTATTAAAGCAATTACTATAAATTGTAATTAAAGGCATTTAAAACCATTAAGTTATTAAAGCCATTGCCACTACTAATTAGTAAGAATTGTGATTGAAATAAAAAAATGCTCGTTGATAGTAATAATATGCGGCTAACAAATTAATGAAAAATCATTATTTAGTTTAGAAAACTTATTAGATTGGCTTAATCTACAGAGTCATGTGGACAAATAATGTTTTCTCATGTATCTTTTGGCCTCATTGACAGTGGATGGTTATAGAAATATGGGGGGGGGGGGGGCTCTTTCTATCAGTAATAAAGCTTTAGAGCCCTCTTGGAGGTTTGAAGCTGCTCAAAGAATTTCCTGCCATCCATTCAATACCCCATGTGTAATCCATGCGTTCTCAATCCCATATGAATAAACTTTCAGGATAGATATTTTAATCAAAACGGGAAAAAAGCCTCAAATGTTGTCTCCCGGGACGATATGACCACATTTGATACGATGAGCCTAGAGATTATCATTTATGAACGATTACAAAAGTAATTCTTGTAAGTTTTCAAACAGTTCGTCAAGGTTATCAAAAGTGAATTCCTCAGAGGAAATGTTACGCTGGGAAATTTGCTAAAATTCCTACAATGGATTCTTCTTATAAGTCTTGTTTTCTTTTTGTCGATTCAATTTTACGCGTATTGATGTTAAGGGTATTTGTCCGGGGTGAATTTTCACCAGGATTGAATTATCTAGAGGATACATTGGGGGTGGGGAGAGATCTTTTAGTGGTGGTGGAGCCAGATTTCCTGGCATTATTTAAAAAACGACCAGAAAATAAATAAAAAAACAATTTTTTTTCAACTGAAAGTAAGGAGCCACATTAAAACTCATAAAGAACAGAAATTATTACCTATATGAGGGAGTTTTTCTCAACACCTTGCACTCTACTCTAAAGTTTGACTTTTGTCCCAATTTCTTAAGAACGAGTTCTGGAACACAAGGTTCATTTAATTAGAACAAAAAGTAACGTTTTTAAAAGTCCTAAGAACCTTAGTGTAAAGAGTGAGGTGTTGAAGAGGTGGTAACCCCCTCATATACGTAATAATTTCTGTTCATTTTATGTTTTAATGCTGCTCCTTACTTTCAGTTGGAAAAAATTTTTTTTACAGCTAAACCCCAGCCCTGCAGTACAGTAGCCTGCCAGTTTACTCACATCAATTGTGAGCCACATTGGATCAAAATGGAATGTAGCACAAAGAAAACGAAAGGGACAATGCATTCATGTTTTTGCACTATCATGAAGTGCCCTTGCACTAGGCCGCTGAGTAAAGCAAGTCCTAATGAAAAAGGAAAAAAAACTAATGCGATAAAATTATTTCAATTTAACAATTTAACGCAAATTAATTATGCTGCTCGCAAGTGAAGAAACAATCAGCGCTCAATTTTCTCATTTCTCAAGCTTATATTGGCAACTGAAGGGATGTTTGAGGAACATTGTTGAGGATGGAGTTGCTGAGTTGGAAGTAATTAATGAACGGACCTGAACCATGATGAAGCTCTTGATAAGAATTTGGAGAAAGTGCACAGGGGATAAAACCTGGTTTATTTGTCTCCATGGCCGCCATCTAGAAAGATGTTCATGCCTTCAGGCCGTGCCTTGAGCTCCCCACTCAAGAGGCTGCCTTGTCAGAGGGTGACTTATCTTCAATGTGTCTAATAGTATTGGGTGGGAAAACGGAAGGGATGGCTGAGGGTGTGCGTATGAGGCTCTCCTGAGGTTGCGTCATTGTCTAAGTCTGGAGAAAGCTTCGTTCTTAGCGGAGGTTCTGATTTGGTGGTCGAAAACCATAGCCTACATTAGATTTGTATTAGTTTTGATTGACAATTTAATATTAATTGTGACAATTATGGACAAAAGATCCCTATCTGTGGAGTCAATAAGCATTGACGGGAAGGAATTGCTGGTAAGTAGCAATGAAATCTGGTCAACAACAGTGGAAATTCAAAAGCCCAGAGCCAGCAAAGGTGGAGGGTTCAATAAATCTATAGAAAGATATATATAAAATGATATAGAAATATATAAAAAATCTATAGAATGACGACAGTTACCACTTTCACACAAAACAAAAGGAGCTGAGGTTGGGGCTAAATTCGACTCAAGCTCCAATACTATCTGTACAAAAATGAGTCAAGCATTTGACCCGTGCGGGCTGGAGTGCTGCCTCTCAACCTGGCAGCCTAATATAATCTTTGATGTCTTCTGGCAAAAACGAAGACACTTTTAATGAAGGCAAAAAGGTCATAGATTATCAGAGGAAGAATGATGAGGAAGGTCAGGGGAATATAGCTCCCCGTTAATAGTGAAATAACCACTACTCCCAGAGCGGGTTTTTACTATTCACTAAACTTGAATACCTGCTATTTATCTAAATATTGTTTTACAGACGTAGTATCCATTACTGAGAAATCCGATTGGTCATAAGCATGTGGGATTAAGCATAGTGTACATTCCTTAAAATGAGATATCACCACATTAGAAGGTAAAGGAGCTTGTGGAATTTTGTAAAGAAGAAAAAGTTCCCTCATTTTGTGATGTTATGCAAATGTCCATCATACATCATGAGGACGTTCTAATACAAACAGGATAGGCCAGCTTATTTTCACCCCGTACTTGCTGTGCATTAGATAGAGATGGCTTGCCGAAATAGGTTGAAAATGTGTAGGGAAAGGATTATTCCCTGGCAGACACCGTAAGTTATCGAGAATTCGTCAGAAAGGTCATTGGTCATTGCACTTGGCTTTTGACCTTTTTTAAATATTAATAGTGGTTACGATGATCTCGCCTGGGACATTATAGTGTCACAAAATATTCCACATCAAAATCGACGAACAGTCAATGGACAAAATACACCAAACAAGAATGTTTCGTTAATTTGAGGCATAATGACAGTACCATATAACGACAAAATCATAGCGTGAGTGTCTCATAACATAATTTCACGATTTTTAATGGGGGAGGGGAAAAACTGAGGATGGCAGAGGCCCCTTCCAAATTGACACCAATGGAGGGTCTGGAATAGGATGTAGACACTTCCAATAGATTATAGCGCTATTTTTATTCTGGTGTATATGATTTGAGATGCACCATTCAGACACCTTAGGGTAAACATAATTGTTTTTGAAAACTACTTTCTTAAATTTTTTTCAGACTTGAAATTTTCATAAATACATATTTTGCCAGATTTCTAAAATTTTATTTCACCTACTCAACTACTTCCTTTGAAAGATTGACAAAAATTTGCCAGGGAAGAAACTGTTTACCCAGTTAAAAATATTTTGTGCAAAAGTAAAATTAGAAACGGAAATTGGGTGATAAGAAAAAACTACAACCATCAATAAAAATAAAAGAATGAGTAATAATACCAGGATCAGCAAATAATTAGCAATGCCTCCGTGGATAAATTTGGTACTTTAAAAATATGCAAGGTCTAAAATGGTCAGCAGAAACTAATTTTCGAAAAATAGTCCATTTTGGATGGATGTTCACAGAAATAAATAAAGAAATGCAATAAAGAAATGAATAAAAATGGAAAGAAATGAAAGAAATGCAATAAAATAAATTGGCTAAATCAATAATGTGCTATCTTACTGGTATAGGCATCTCTTATGAAAAATAGCAAATGCATGTTGTAGACCTTCGTTTACAATAAGAGTTTAAAAATATACGCAACTGTCAAGGGCATATCCAGGGTTTTGCTCGGGGGGGGGGACTTTCATAACAGATCAAAAATTTGCTTAAACACATTTTGTTAATTTTTTGCAGGTTGGAATGTTGTTATTTTCTTTTTTTGGGGGGGAGGTACAAACTTACTAACACCCTCCACCCTGAATACAGCCTTGATAACTGTGTAAAAGACTTTTTGTTCCTAGTTGCTTTAAAAATATTATTTATTATATATTCTTCCTGAGTAATAGGACAAAACGGTTACTACGCTTCTAAAATATTTCTCATTGAATGTTTCTTTCTTGTCGAACTGTTCATTAATTCTTTTATCATAGAAAAGGAATCCTTGTTCAAACCTATAAATTTAAACTATCATACAAATATAAAAAGATAGAAATGAAAAACAAATAAACTATTTGATTACAAACTAAATAGTCTTAAAAGCGCAGTGCTTAAGATAAAATCTGCTTCATTTTTTTTCATTTTTACTGTATTCTTTATTACCCAGGGAAAATTTAGTCATATTATTATTGGGCTATTCCATGGTTTTTGAATTAAAATCAACTTGTTGGAAATGATGAAAAAATCGAGAGCCATGGCTAATTAGAGTAATTCCAAGACATATAGTCTAAATGAGAGGCAAAACTGGCATAAATTTTTTAGATTCCTATAAAAATGATTAATCTTACTTTTTGGTAGCTAGTCCATTATCCATCCTAGGGCAGAACTAAGGTAGATAGGCATAAAGGTGATTCTAATACTCTATCAGTTCAATGAGGCATTCGAAGGCTATTAGGGAATACCCCCCAAAAAAGACTTATGACCAACCACAGTCGAAGCTCAGGCCAAAAGCATTAATTGCCTCAACACCAAAATCCCGTATTTAAAGCACGTTTTCTATTTTGTTGCTGAAAATTGGTTTGGGACAATTTTCAACAGACTACTCCAAAAATGGCCAATAACCTACGTTTCAAACAGCCTAATCCAAAAATATGCAATTTCCACAAAAAATCGAGAAAATATTTAATTTCCGTTTCTAGTATTTCTTTTAAGAAAAAAGAATGTTCATCTGTTAGAAAAAGTCCTTCCACGAAGTTGACCGTGAAAACTCATCGAGCTTTTGGACTATAAATCCTCTTCCTAGGACAGTAGCAATTTCCCTTACACACCCCTTAAGTCTATCCCTATCAGTTTTTTGGAATTGAATTGGGATTATAATATCTTAGAATGTTCCAACTCGTTTTCCCTCCTCGAGCTTTTTTTATATTTATGACTTTATTTTCGTTTTAGGAAGCCACTGAGCAAATGAACTGCTCTTCAAAATGTGGTTTCCTGCCTTTTGCTAAAAGCCTAATTTTCGAAGAGATTTTTTTCAACTGATGGATTGCGAAAGTTTAGTTTATATATTCCTGTCTAGGATGGACTAAATTACCAGCTATAAGGGTTGTCGTGGATTTCTTTAGAAGAAGATATTAAAAGAAAAATAAATAGCTTCATTAAGTGAAAAATGTGCAGAAATAAATTCAAATAATCTTTCAAGCTTATAAATATCGCCAATCACCATCAATAATAATAATAATAATGAGAATTTTATTATCCATCATAATATGTATGTACAAAAAATAAGGAGTAGGAAAAATTAGGGAAAAAAGAGAAAAAAACAATGCACAATACCCAAAATAAAACCCTAGATGAACAGAAATTAAAATAAATAACAGAGCCGAACTCGAAACAAGCAAAACTCAACATGAGTTGGGCTGAACTCCCCCAAGCCTTTTTAAGATCAGAATATAATTTGCACTTCACTGAAAACAAAACACTTTTTAAATATTTTCACTCTTTTCTTCAACAAATAAAAAAATATAGTATCTTTGAGGAATAAATATCAGTATGTGTATATCAAACTGACAAGTGACAGGCATTTTTTTCCTTTGTTTTGTAAAGTGCATATTATATTCTGGTCTACAGAAGGAATGGGGGTTACCTTCTCAAGACCCATATCTTGAGACGACAACCCCCTAATAAAATACAGCTCAATTTCTGGAGCTTTTTACTTTTCTTTGAAAAAGTTTAAATTCTTAAATTTTTTCTGTTCGTTTCTTATTGACCTAGTCTTTTTCATGGAAAAAATATTTCAAATCTTTTCGTTTTCTCCATAAAAATCTATAATTTAGCTTGCTATTTTTAGGTTGTAGACTCTTTTTCAACAATTTTTAATCTGGACACAAAGAGCATTGTTTAATTTAATTTTTATACCTCCTTAAATGGACCTGAAAAATAAAACTTAATATATTTCCAATAATATCTATCTATGCTCTTTGACAACCAGGATACAGTTACATTCTTTTGATTCATTTAAATTGTAAAAGCTGAAGTAGTAATAGTAGTGGTAGCAGTGAGGGGCAATCCGTTTAAATCGGCCTATAGCCGCTACTCCTTTCTTTCTTCAATGATTGAAGATGACGAAGAAGTTTAACGGCGAATCCCTCAGGACAAAGCTGATATTAATTTTCTTCAGGACGCATGTGCTTGTTACATAATAGGAGTTGTGTGATTTGTTAAATATATTGAGGGTGACATAATTTTGCGTGACTTGTTGGATCTTGCGATTCGTTTCAGTATTATTTCCGCATCGGAAGAATAGAACATCTACATTCTAATTTTTTGAAGAGCGAAGATAAAATATTCTAAGACGGCGTGTACATGATGGCGTTGCATTAGCAATGAATACCGGAAAAGGGAAATATTTGAGTTATGAAACAAAGCAAAGTCACTATTGAATATGTTTACGTGTATTGCGTAGACACTAAGGAGTAAAATTATTCTGGAGTACCGAGAAAATTTATTTGTTATAGAGATATATATGCGAGAGTTACATTTCCAGAGATGATAGTGTTGAAAGAGAAGGCAAGCATAAAACTTTTAGTTGATGACAAACGCCAACTTCTTGCTACTGCTGCGGGTACCGTGTTACCCATTGAAAAATCTTATCTGATACTCCTACTCTTACCATTCACCGAAAGGTAAAAAAAAGAAAAGCATACTCGTCTAGAAATATCATGGAACATATCTTGTCAACATATATATTAAGTGAAACAAAACAGAATGATATTGTGGATTTGCTTTTTAGGCCAACCTAAAAATTCGTTTGAGACGGCTATTTTTCAAAGTAACAAGAAGTAAGTAGAAAAATCTTGTCTTAACATGTTTAATTGGTGTGTAACGTCACTCGATTACTCCTCCTCCTAGACGCCATTCATTTTATTGATCGCGACTAAGTCACTTTTTGGTAGTGAGACAGTCAACATTGAAAAAATGTTGTACACATGTTCATTATGCTTGTATATATTGGGTTGCCGGTCAACCTGTAAAATTTATACTATTGTTGATCGATATAATGAAAAATGTAGGTTTTGCAGTCCATGTAAGTTGTTTTGAAGAGTACGCAGTGCAAATTAAAGACTGTAATTTCTGCTTTGAAGATGTTTGTGACTCTCACACTAGATGTTTCCTATGATCCAACTATCACTATGATGTGTAATCAATGGGAAAATACTTACCCTGAGACTACTACGAAAAACACTAAACGCAATTTCAATTTATTTATAAGAGATTGGGATCGTCGTGGTTTTAAATTGTTTTGGGAGAAAGAACCTGGTCTAGGCTTCAATTGCTAGAATAATAAGAGAGACTGTTTTTTACAGAATTGCTTTGAAGATACTGGCCACTATGATTATAAAACTACTTATCTTTATTTGGCTGTTGCAGAAAGTGATTCTTTATATTAGAATTTTGTATGTAACATTGCTTCAAACAAGCAAATTGAAACATGTGAATTTCATGATATGAACAAAAAGAGTTTTATTGACTTTACGAAGAGAGATAATAAAATGAAGGTTCATTATATTTTAGAAAATATTACCCAGAATTTGCATGCCCAGATCAGTACAAGTTGAATCCTTACGATCAGGCGTCACATCATTGCCGATGGCTACCTACACGTGGAGGAAGAAATTCAATTCAATTCTTTAACAAAATGGGCAGCGGGCAAGCCAAATATTCGTATAGTCGTCAAAATATAAATATATATATATATATATATATATATATATATATATATATATATATATATATATATATATATATATATATATATATATATATATATATATATATATATATATATATATATATATATAATCTACAGTCAACAATTATGAAATAAGTTAAAATAATTGTAATCATCCATTTAAAATAAGTACAAAATAACTGACTATTCAAAATATACTAAAATATAAATAACGAACTAAAGCAATGAACAAGCCAAATATTCGTTCTAGTCGTCAAAACGCAAAGATAATTTGAAATAGATCCAATCATTCACTTTAAATCAGTACACAATGACTGACTAGCCAAAATACAATATAACTAATGAACTAAAGCTCTAGCTATTTTTGCTTACTAGCAGTAACATTAAACAATTTTACAAATTAGAGAACAAAGCTTTTCTAATATCTGTTTCGAGACACATTGATTGGCCGTATACGAGGTACAGCTTTTGCCGCTGCTCTTGTGGGTCTTTCTCGATGTGGTCTGAAATCAAGGGGTAGTATGGATTGATGGGATTTGCTATTCAACACTCCTGTACCAAAAGCAAGCAATAGATTTTGTCGACGGCTAGCAAGGGAATTTAGGCCCAACTGTTTAAAGAGGACACAGTATGGGACTCTGGGTGCTTTTGAAATTACCAACGATGCCAGAAATTGAACTCTCTCAATCGCATCCGACTGCTCCTGGGTTAGACCGTAATGCCAAACAGGTGGACAGTATTTAAGGCAGGACTGTATGGAAAAATCTAAAGCATAAAAACTGTTGCATATACAAGTTGTATTAATAAACGAATTCTCAATGATTTTGAAGCATTTCAATCTTAGAGAACTGGAATTTATATTATACATATACTAATGTATATGTATATACATTGTAATTTTCACTATACTATATCCTCATCCTCTGAGGATATTGAAAATTTTTTGTCTGCTATGAATAGTAGTATTGATGTATTAGGTATTTGTGAAACTTTTTTATCTATGGACAGCTGTCTCTCGTCTTACATTTTTCCAGGTTACCAAATGATTTCGAAGCTTAGAAATCGGATGAGACAAGGAGGTTTGTCTTTTTTGTTGAAAAATGGAATAAAATTTGAAGAAAGGGATGATTTATGCCTTTGGATTGAAGGGAAGGTGGAAATTTTTTCTGTGGAAATTGTATTTGTTGAGAATAAAAAGATAGTAATTTGTTTGGTTTATAAGCCACCTAGCAGTCCCTCGGTTGAGTTCCTTGATTTATTTGATGATTATTTATGTAAACTTATGTCTGTAAAAATGAACACATAATAATGGGTGATTTTAATTTTGATTTGTTATGTTTGAATCGCTATAATTTTGAGTTTTTTAACTTGATGTTATCGCATGGTTATTTTCCAATGAATCGCCTTCTTCTAGGATAACTGAACATTCTGCTACTCTTATTGATAATGTGTTTCTCCCTTCAAATTTAGTTCCTGATTCTTATTGTGATATCATGATCCATCCGGGATCTGATCATCTTCCTGTTTCATGTACGATAAAGCAACGGAGCCCGACTTATTAAAAGTCTAGGCGTAAACTTATAAGAGATCTTCGGCTGGCAAATTTACATGAATTCCGTGAACAAATAAGTGCAATATCGTGGGAGAAAGTGTATGAAGAACCGGATCCCTTGCGTGCCCTCGAAAACTTTCTTGGGATAATTACTCCGATATTTGACTCTGCTTGTCCCTTGAAACTTACTAGGAAAAAAGAACGAGATATCCCCCGAAAACCCTGGATTGATGATGAAGCTGTTGAAGCTATAAATTCTCGTAACGCTTGCTTCTCTAAAAGTTTAAATGACTCATCTGAAGAAAGTAAAAATGAATATATTCGTCAACGAAATTTAGTGAATAAGTTAAGACGTTCTAAAAGGAAAAAAATATTACATCGAAAAATTTAAAGAACAAAAAGGTGATATGCGGGGCACTTGGCAGACCCTTAACGGCGTGATTAAAGTCACAGGTAAACATTATGACCTCATAAATGCTATCACTGTCGAGGGTGTTACAGTCACTGACAAGCAGCAGATTTCTGACGAGTTTGGTAAATTCTTCTCTGGTATTGGAAGTAGAATCAGGGAAGACACTTCTCACGGAGACCCAGCGAAAAGGCACATGCTCTTTGAAGATAATCGAGGTGAACATCATAAATTTCAATTTGAAAAAGCGTCAATTGAAGAATTAAAAAAAATTGTGAAGAATTTAAAGTCAAATGCTGCTGGTATTGACGGTTTGAATCTGAAAGCATTCAAAGTAGTTTCAGTGTATCTACTACCATTTCTTCTCTACCTCGTTAACCTGTCACTTGAAGTCGGCCAATTCCCTGAAGCGCTTAAGCAAGCAAAGGTTCTACCACTGTTCAAACCAGGCAATAAGCAAGATATGACGAACTATTGACCTATAAGCTTGTTACCACTATTCTCAAAGATATACGAGAAAATAGTACATCGGCAGCTGTGTGAATATTTAGAAAAGCTCGGAATATTAAGTGAGTCACAGTTCGGTTTCAGAACTAAACATTCAACTGTTCATGCGGCATATCATCTAATGGAGTGCGTTGATAGTGCCCTATAAAGGACTCTTATCCCTCTTACTGTGTTCATAGATTTTAAAAAAGCATTTGATACCGTTGATTTTAATCTTTTATTAAGTAGGCTAGCTTGTTTGGGAGTTTGTGACAAGTGTTTGGATTGGTTTAGGTCTTACTTGCATGGCAGGTCCATAAAAGTTATGTTAGATGATGTGGTAAGGAAACCCTTCAATGTGAGTTGTGGAGTGTCCCAAGGTTCGGTATTAGGACCTTTACTGTTTCTTATATACATGGATACAATGCGTTTTTACCTTCCTGGTGCCGTAGTTACATCATTCGCAGATGACACAGCGCTTACAGTGATTGGGGAATCTGTCGAAGATCTTATAGAGATAACTAATGTAGCTTTGAAGAATTTATCTCACTTCACAAAGCATAGTTTTCTTACAGTGAATATTGAGAAGACTAATTATATTATATTTAGTCGTATTGGTAAAGTTGTAAATAATTGTCATAGTTTTCTTTTACAAGGTGTTTCCATTAGTCAGGTTTTCCAATGTAGATATCTAGGATTTTATTTCGATATAAATTTTAGTTGGATTCATCATTGAAAAGTTTTATCTTCAAATTTGGGTCGTGGAGTTGGTATTTTAAGAAGGTTTCATAATTTTTTCCTCTACATGTCCTGAAAACAATTTATTATTCAATTGTCCATCCTTATCTAGTGTATGGCTGTTCATTGTATGCAAGCGATTTTTCTAGTCATGTAAAAAGGGTCCGGATTATGCAGAATAAGGCAATTAAAAGTTTGGGTGAGTATCTTGCGTGTGGTAGTACTAGAGATTGTTTTAAAGATTTAGATATTTTGAATATCGATTTTATTAAATCTCAGCAGATTTTAATTTTTGTATACCAGGTTTTAAATGGATTGTCTCCTCAATATTTTAGAAGTTTTATCGATATAATTCAAATTATCACGATTATTCTACTAGGAGCTCTGATCAGCTGACTAGTGAAATCAGGCATACAACGCGATCTGGGTTTATGATTAAAGATGTAAGTGTTGTTATTTGGAACTCAATTCCAGAGAGAGTTAGGTGTTCTGAAAACCTTATGTTATTTAAAGTAATAATAAAAAATTATTTTTTGAATAAATTATAAACTATATTGGTTAAAATTTTATCCCTTTTTTTCTTTTTTTTTATGATGAGAGATGGCTGTTTAGAGATTGTATAGTGTCTCGTCTGTTGTTTTTTTTTGCGTATTTCTTTGATTTTGAATGAATAGTTATCATTTATTTGTTGTAGTTTAGCTGCTGAACAGGGACATTTTAGGTCCCTAAATTGAGAAGCATATTATTGATTGTAAGTGCAATTTTAGTAATTTTTATTTTATGACATAAACGCATACCTACCTAAAAAAAAACCTACCTACCTACAGGTAGGAAAAAGTATTTTTAACTAGAGAGTCGTTCATTTAAGGATTTTCCCCATAAATGCTGAGAAATTCACTGTAAGTATATCCGCGACATCGAAAAATAAAATATAATAGCGCATGAAAATCACAATTTTTGGTTGATTAATTTTGAGTTTGCTTCCGATTTCGAATAATAGATTTTCCACTTTGCTTAAAAAAGTTATAATGTGAGGTGTGTAGAATGCATATGGTAAGCCAAGGGGGTGGATTCAATATTCTTCGCTGTTTGAAAGATACACAGCCAATGTGATGGGCTACTGTTAACAATGATAAGAGTACTGTTAATATCTTTAATATAGTCAAGAAAACCCAAGGTTATGCAGTAGAACTTATATTTGGGCATGTAGGGATGCAAATTGAATAGATAGAATTATTTGATTTGTGTTCATGGTCCCAAGTCTAATAGAATATTCCCTTCCTCGGTAATTTTTCAATAAGTTTCAAATTGATTTAGTGAGATTAATACAACTCCCCTTCAATTTTCAGTAGAGTGGAATTCCACTTACTTTACATACAAGAGATGAAAGTCCTAAAATTTCAAATTTATGAGGATAATTTGTCAATGATCCTGTGGCACTAGCACTTTTTACAAAAACCAAAGCGAGTTTGAATTTCACCATTGATAAATGACGAATCGGTGTAGTTACGTGTACCCGTAGCAATATGTGATTGATTTATGATTGTATGCGAAACGAGCAGCTTGATATTATTTCCACCAATTCTTAATTTCTAAATTACCAAAGCACCATTACTAATAACCTATTGTTTTCTTACATGAATTATTGTCGAAGTGATGGAGACTATTACATCAAGTGCAGTGCCAAGTACCTATCGCAAAATGAAATTGGACGGAGCAAGTTGAATACCAATCTTAAAATTGGGAGGCAACCATTGAGGTACATTAAATATCTTATAATTTATTTTTCTAAACAAGTGTAAATATTTAGTTGTCTTATCTCTAAGTATATTGCTAGTGTAAGTGTCCGTATTATATTCATATCCAGTGGCCCACCTCTCAACCTCTGGTGAGGGGATAGGCGCGCAGAAGCTGCACTGGAGATTTGTTTGTGTAGAATTTCCAACTTTAAAGTTATATCACGAACCGAAAATTCGTTAACAAAAATCTGGTTTTTTGTGCAAGGTGGAAAATACAGAAGATGTTTGCAAAATTCGAAGCAATTTATCCGGATTCTTTTTAAGTATGGCATTTCTAGAAAAAGAAATTATTTTTCGATCTAGCAATTTTCACTCTTGTTTTCTTTTTCTTCTTTGACAAGAGCGATGTTATACGCTTCTGTCCGGAAATGAGACTGATGAGTGATGAGGTGTTTTTGCCTTTTTTAAACCTTTTCCACTTTGCCTTGAATTGAATCGTTCACCAAGGGATCGAAGACCACTCACGAAAAAATTCACAACTACAATACAAAGCCCCTTTAATAGTCAACACTTCGCATTTGGAACTCCGTCAGCTAACAAAAAGAAGTGAATTGGGTGATCCTCTAGCAATAACAAAGGGTTTGGCTGTGATTATATGTCATTTTTGGCCCATTTAATGAGATGGCTAATAGAAAAGATATTCTTGTTTCTCTTGATATTGATATCGATGTTGCTACTCATAGACCACGACAAATGGGTCGTGGAATGGACTCTTACAGGGGTCTTCCACTAATTTCTGGTTACTGTCTTGGCAATTGGTTTGCTATATTGTTTTCCTCTGCACTACCCTTTGCAAAACTATATTGTATCGGTTTCCACATATTTTGCGTTCTCTATACAACATAATTGGGGTTCTGGGGAGGATTTTAGAGGGAGTGTTTCAAAATCTCGGGTCCAGTGTGCAATGACTTTAAACAGTTAAAATGTACCCCCCCCCCTCTACACTCCATTAACTGCCAAATTGTCCAAATATGTCCTAGTGGCATCCTTTGTTGAGGGTTTATGCCATGCGATAAGGATTGAATACTTGTAGTACTCTAAGGCCCTATCAAAAAGGAAGCGTTGTAAACCTTCAAAACCCCTTGATTCTGCATTATATTTTAAATCCCTTTCCCTCCAACCTCTTAAAACAAATTCTTTTTAAAAATGAGTTACATTAGCATCTAGATTTTCTATAAACAAAACTGCTGACCCACTCGTGTTTTCATTATGATTTACACCCTATTAAAAATACTTCCTACCCAATCCAAAAAACGCCCTCAAATTCTTGCGAGTCCGGGTGAAGCGTCTGCAATTACGTTTTTAGGTAATGCGAGTGCAACCCAATCTAAAAAACACCCTCAAAATTCCTCCGAATCCGGCTAAAGCGTCTGCAATTACGTTTTTAGGTAATGCGAGTGCAGCTAACCCGTTTTTTCATTAAACATTTTTTTGGTGCAGTGGATGCTCTGTCCCTATGCCCCACCTTTTGCATCTGTTTTTAAGAAGGCTCAAATATTGCCGATATAGGAGTGTACTACGTCAACTGGATTCATATGAATGCTACCGCTTTTGAGAGCATTAAATGAGTCTCTGAACTCGGTATTGATACTCAAGTATTGCACAAAGCAGAATCGGCCAAATAAAATAAGGTAAAACAGGGGATGAACCGCTTCCACTTTGTCCTACTCTCCCCTAATCACTATCGCTTTGCAGGGCAGGCACTTTCTTGACCTCGATTGCTAGTTGTTCAAGCCCGTCATAATCCTTATCAAGTATGAGATCCTGCACAAACACGTGTAAATCGATTATAAGGGAAGCTACATTAACTGAGTCTACCCCGCATCAAAATCTCTTTCGCGTTCACTTTTCTCTCAGGGCCTGTTTCAACCGCATTAGTGATTCAATATCCTGATAGAGGTTTTGGGCCCCTGTAAATTTTGGTAAATGGACCGAAAAAAATAATAAGAGCTTATTCGCACATTGAAATACTATTGATTTAATCCTAAAAAATAATTTATATTTGGCTGAAAAAGAATACAATATTGGTCTGAAAATGTTTGAGTGGGCGCTTGCTTATATTTAAGAGTGAGCGCTCAGAGTCAGAAATACCTCACTGCAACATAAGGGTTTAATGACCAGAAAGTATATATTGCATGGACCCAAAGTCAGCCTTTGGATGTTTGAGACCACATTACCAATTAAAGGTTTAATGATCAGAATTATTCTACAAACAGGGCCCTAAAGAGACCCTACACATCCAAAGCCACCCCACAACCAGCTGGTAATTTAAGAGCCAGAAATTACCAAATTAATGTGGACAGAGTGTCCCCTTTATGTTTCAGCTAATATAATGCTCTAAAGCGTTGTAAAATACATATGGAGGGGATGTTTGCGTCCATCTTCGGGTTTGTTCTACTCTACTCCCAACGAAATGAACCACAAATCGTCAGTTAAATGGTCAAAATCATCATTGGTGGCCTTGAAAAAATAGTAACATTTGTTGTCCCCTTGAACTAGTTATCACTTAATCTTTAAAAAGGATTATTTTAAGCTGGAAAAAGAATATTATCAAGCTGAGGATTAGAGTCCTCAAATCTCCCTTCTTACAGTTTTCAACAAATCCTCCTTTCAACTGTTCAAGTTTTCAACACTACAAAGCATGATGTTAAAACATTGTATTGTTAATCTTCATAATAATTTACTTTCCTTTTGATCAATGGAACCATTCAAATCCCCTCAAAAGCTATCGGGAGGGTCATGATTCTTTCCCCATTATTAAGCCAATAAAGAATTCTATTATTAATCTAAGGATTAGAATCCTCAAATCTCCCATCTTAGAGTTATCGTCCCCTTTCAACTGTCTGAGTTTTCATCACTAGAAGGAAGGATTTTAAAAACATCTTGTTTTTGAAACGCTACTAAATGCTAAAAGAATAAATTCACCATAGCTGAAAATATGAAATTTCTAGTATTAAAGCCAGGTGAAAAGTCTATTTCCTTTAGGACCGAGGGGCTCCTCAGAAACTATCGAGAAGGACGCTTTATTTCGGCTGAAAAGAATATACTAGAGGTAGAAAAGCGATAAGTATTTACCGCCAATAAATAAATAAACTTTTCGAGAAATATAAAAGAATTTTACTTACGGTATGTTTGCTAGGTCCATCTTGCATGTTGGGCATAGGAGGGCAGGCAACTTCACTCCCGTGGGTGTGTAGAGGCTCAAAAGAGGCGGCAACTCCATTTCCACCTTGCGCAGGTAGCAAAAGTCCTGAAGACCCCGCAGCTTCACCGCCTTGAGGCTTGAGAGCCGAAGAGGTTGCATTTTTACCCCGAAATGGGACTGAATCTTGTGCCCACGGCAAGCTTGGGTCAGCTCCCATCCTCGCCCTTATACTGGGAGTTTCATGTTCAAAATTTCCCTTAAAAGGAAATAAAATTTTAGTTTTTATGAAGCACAAAAATACATCTTATTATTAACATGTCCCCATGTAAAATTAACTGGCCCCTATTGCACCCCGCCCCTTCTACATCAGTGTTTGGACTCCCCCCCCCCTCCAGGTTACATTGTTAGCTTTCAAGGTAGTTTGCACACTCTAAGAGAATAAAATAATCTTTTTTCGAAAAAGGTAAAAAATAAGATTTCGATTATTGTTTAAAAAATATGAAGTCATTCCGATGTCAGGGAATTTCAGTACTTCAGTTCCAAGACAAGAATTCAAAATCCAGACCTAAATGCAGTAATCGATCGGGAATACAAAGTTTTTTCTAGACCAAGTAAAATGATTTGCAGTTATTTCCTTACATATTAATAAAACAGGCCAGCTAGGTGCTTCAAAATACCATCTCAGGACATATATTAGTCTGTAGATCCCCCTCTGGAAGTGTCATTTCCCTGACCTAACCCCTTTTCCACATAGCAAAAAGTAGCTGAACTGGAATTTTTGGGAGATTTAGGGTACTTTTTCTTATAAGATGCAACATTTTTGTGAGGAATATGTATAATGATAAGCCACACTAGAGGAAAAAGCCAGACAATCAGAAAACTTTTAGTCTATGTTACATCTTGCCCCATTGTTATGCTCAGAAGGTTCCTTGTTAATCTATTTTTTATTTACTATGGGGAAAATATTCCCCAGAACTTCATTTAACGCATAGATAAGTTACATTTGTGTAACCTTTTCACGATAATATCTAATTTGTTTCGCTACAAACTGCAGCGGTTATAAAAGCGTTCTTATTCTGTAATTAACAGGTGAATAATAACTTGCGCGCCCTCCTTATCAAATACATGTTGACCGCTAAAAATGGAACCAATCAGAATTTAGCCCACCTTTATAAGAAGTCAGGGTTTTAATGTAAATATAACATGCCTTTTTATATAATTTCAAACAAAGATTTAACTAGCTGAAGTTGTCGATTTTGCAGTTGAAAGCTGCCCTTTCCATAAAATTGTTTAACCCTATGCCAAATTATATGTGCTCACGCTAATTAAGGCCTAAGCTAAATATGGAACAGATTGTGATTATGGTTTAATATGGATAGTTGACGGTTATAATTTTAACCCTTTTGCTAGAATAGCGAAAGGAATATTGAAAATGCTAATGAGAAAAGTATTTATTTTGACGCGATAAATACTATAAATTTATCTAAGAGGGGGGATTTTTTATGAGGGAGGGGTGGGGCTTTAGCTGATAATCCATATAGATAGTTATTGTGGGTAAGATTTTGCTATAGTATCCTCCATTTTTTTGTGGGGGGAGGGGGTGTATATACAGAGAAACTTACCTGATATTACGTTTGGGTCATATTCATTTTAGAAAATGTTGATTTATCAGGCTCCAGATCCAATACCTGATGGAAGAAATTTCCATTCTGGTACCCAGTTTTATACCCCCCAGGAACATTAGAAAATTACCTGGTCCCACTACTAGAGCAATAGCAAGCCATTGTTTGTAGAAAATTAATAGACATCTAGACTCTATACCGGCTCCCCATGTTTTGTAAAAATAACGGAGAAACCTTCGTTTACCCTGCTAGCAGAATAACAAACCTTTGTTCCTAGAAAATCAATAGACTTCTAGACTATCTAACAGTTCTGCTCCTGGAAATGCCGGATAAATCCTTTGTTTGCAGACTGCAAAAGGCTATGTGTGTATGAAGCATGAACATATTGGATTATAATCAATTTGGGCCATGCCCCTTTTTGAAGGGACCCTGAAGGTTTTATCCTCAAAGGTTTTGTAAATAATCAAAGAAACTATTGCGTAACTCGAACGGTTGCATATTAATGGACGCATTCCAAAGAACAGCCAAAGAAACGACGTAAAAACCAAAGAAAACATAATTTGGTGGTGCCCTGAAGGTGTTTTCCTGGTCCTCTCGGTTTTAAAAAAAACAACAATCAAAGAAACTATGATGTAACAAACACCCGCATCTCTTAGAAAACATCCCTATTACGTAACATGCACCTGCATCTTCAAGAAAATTAATAACAGCTGCATCTTGAGGGAATCGCCGTTAAACTTCTTTGTCATCTTAAATCATTAAAGGAAGAAAGGATTAGTGTTTATGGGTCGGATTGAACAAATTGATTCCTCATCACTAGTAGCCCAGAAAGTTTCTACTTAATACCTCCAGTCGTTCTAGAGGTGTTGCTGAGGTGTCTTATTAGCAATCATGCAAAGATTGCCTTTTGATTCAGTTTTAAAGTAACATTTAATTTTAAAGTATAATAAGTCAGTTGTGTAATTGTGGGGGATTATAATACCAATATCCCTAGAAATATAGCTGCTGGCCCGTCCTACTATGCTCAACAAAATAGATGTCTCGAAGCTTTGAATGGATGTGTTTGGAAAATGAATGAGCTTGGGAAAAGGGCTGCTTGGCCTCCAATGTCTTTTTACTCTTATTAAATAAAAAAACAAGTTTTTTTAACTGAAAGTAAGGAGCGACAGTAAAACTTAAAACGAACAGAAATTACTTCGTATATAAAAAGAGGCTGCTTCCTCATCAACGCCTCGCTCTTTACGCTAAAGTTTGACTCTTTCTCTCAATTCTTCTTTTTAAAACAGTAAAAAAGGAAAGTCCTCCCTTCATGGAAATTTTCTTCTCCCATTACAAATTCTCGAAGGAAAGTTCCCTCAGCATATCCCCCTCTTCTCAACCCCTCCCCCAAACCAAGAAAATCCTCCTGAAAACGCCTGTATACTTCCCAATAACCATTACTATATGTAAGCACAGGTCAAAGTTTGTAACTTGTTGCCCCTCCCACGGGGACTGTGGGGGAGTAAGTCGTCCCCAAAGACATAGTTATAAGGTTTTTCGACTACGATAAATAAAATGGCTATCTCAGAATTTTGATCCGTTGACTTTGGGAAAATAATTAGCGTGGGAGGGGGCCTATGTGCCCTCCAATTTTTTTGGTCACTTAAAAAGGGCACTAGAACTTTTCATTTCTGTTAGAATGAGCCATCTTGCAACATTCTAGGACAACTGGGTCGATACGATCGCCCCTGGGAAAAAGAAAAAAAAAACAAATAAACACGCATCCGTGATCTGCCTTCTGGCAAAAAATGCAAAATTCCACATTTTTGTAGATAGGAACTCGAAACTTCTACAGTAGGGTTCTCTGATTTGCTGAATCTGATGGTGTGATTTTCGTTAAGATTTTATGACTTTTAGGGGGCGCTTCCCCCTATTTTCTAAAATAACGCAAATTTTCTCAGGCTCGTAACTTTTGATGGGTAAGACTAAACTTGATGAAACTTATATATTTAAAACCAGCATTAAAATGCGATTCTTTTGATGTAGCTATTGGTATCAAAATTCCATTTTTTAGAGTTTTGGTTACTATTGAGCCGGGTCGCTCCTTACTACAGTTCGTTACCACGAACTGTTTGAAAAGTTGCAATAAATCTTTTAATTTTGAATTGAATTAGCCCCATTAAATGTTTAAATTATATTTTTAGCTATCATAAAATGGCGCTATCTATGATGATACTTATATGCCCTTTTGAAAACCCGTATTTATATAGTTTTTTTTGTTTAATTGAAAC
This sequence comes from Artemia franciscana, assembly GCF_032884065.1. Lineage (NCBI taxonomy): Eukaryota > Metazoa > Arthropoda > Branchiopoda > Anostraca > Artemiidae > Artemia > Artemia franciscana. The sequence goes on from NC_088868.1 coordinate 9,894,115, forward strand.
TTTTCCTAAGCGTTCCCTAAAAGTTTCACCTCAATAACCTTAGCGGCATGAATTACAGTAACTGTTGTGATCGTATTAATAGCACACACATAAAGCCTTCTGACTTGTCCAAAATCCGCCTCATTTTTTTTTTCCAGATGCTCTTCCCCTATAAGCATTCTCTTTAAGTTCCAACTAAATACCCAAATCAATTCTCGAGACACTATCTTTTGAAAAATGATCCTATTGCACATAGAATGTTTCGATTTAGTTCATATTCCCCCTTAATATTATAAATGGAGTAGTGTGGTCGCAGTAGTTGTAGCAGTAGTAACGATGGTAGTTATAGTAGCAGTGTTAGCATGCAAATATTGCCTTTTTGATCATCTCCCTTATCATTTCCTTATAGTTCTAAGTTAATATACTCAGTCACTCCAAAGTTGCGCCCCTTTGACAATCCGTATTCATATAATATGTTTTGATTTAGTTCAAAACTTTACTCAACATTTTCTGAAAGGCTCATCCGAATGCCCTTCGGATTTTTGAAAAGTAAAGTTCAAAACAAATAACTTTCTCAGTAACATATGCTATATGAGAAAACAATAAATGAATTGCCCTGAGGCCTGCGGGGAGTTTGACATCCCCAAAGACATAATTATTGTATCTTCCAACAATTTTGTACAGAATGACTCTCTTGAAATTTTGATTTGATGTGTTTTTGGGAATGATGGGCTTGGGAGGAAGGGATGGTTGCCCTCTCTTCGTTTTTACTCTTAAAAAGGGCACCAAAACATCCGACTTCTAATCAAATAAACCCCCTTCGATCCGAAGTTTTTACAACCACCTATTCAATAAGAACTTTTATGCCATGACTTAGAAATCACAACCTTTGACCCTAGGATCTGGGGGTTTCCGTCCACCCTGAACACATTGTTGCATGCTCTTTGGATTATTATGAACAAAATCGCTATCTCACAATTTCGATTGGATGCGTCTAGGGAAAAAAGGATGCAAGGGGGTGCTAATTGCCCTCCATCACTTTTAACCTTTAAAGGGGAACTAGAACTATACATTTCAAATCAAATGAGCCTCCTCTAAAGTTCAAACGAGCACTCCTTACAAAAAGCTATACATGTCCCTCGGGCATAACTAACAACCCTTGACTCCAGACTCTGCAGGGCTGTGTCAACTCAAAAAGCCTTGTTATGTGGTCTTTGGACTATATTTTGAACAAATGGCTATCTGAAATTTCTATAAGATACATTTGGGGAAAATAGGACGTGTGTGTTTGTATGGGAGAGGGGAGAGGGGGTTGCTGCGCTTCCATCACATTGAATCTTGAACAGGGAGCTAGAACTTCTAATTCACAATCCAATTATCCCCTTTGAAGTTTTTAAGGCCACTCTTTCACTGAGAACCGTATAGGCCCCGAGGGCATAGCCTACAACCCTTTTCCTGGGGACTAAGGGAAGGGGGGGGGTTGTAATTATCAATTACCTAATATTTGGACCTTTCATCTACCATGAACAAAATGGTAATCTCGAAAGTTTGATTGGATGTGATTCGAGAAATGATGCGCGTGGGGTGGCTGGCGTCCTTCAATCACTGCCGACTATGAAAAAGGGCACTAGCCTTTCCATTTCCAATCAAATTAGCCTTTTCGGAGTCTATGCGACAGTTCCTTCTATACATATGGCACTGGTCTAAAAAATAAATAAAAATACACCCTGCCCAAGTCGCTCTTTACATAGGCAGCGCTACTACGTTGCCCATGAAACCCATATTACACTGAAAACACAACAAATTTGGTTGTTAAAAAGCTTTGTTAAAACAATATATACATATATTTCGAAAATTAGTGATAATAGTTTACCATATCACGGCTTGCCATGGACACATGGGTGGAAATATTTGAATATTCTTAAGTTTGTAATGTATGGTGTTCTTTTTCCATTCATAAGGTAAAGACGTTCGAAGGTCCCTTAGGATACCTTCTTTGGATTCTGATAATATAAACCTCATAACTCTTGACAAAATCAATGGCAATTGCAGATTAGTTTGCATGTGTCTCCACTCAATAATCGCAAGCACACTAGAATAGGAAAGTTCATTTTTGTTAAAAACAATACTCTGTCATAAAAATGTTATGCAGTAAGTTCATATCAAGTCATTTTGATTATTTGAAAACACATGTAGCTACTGATCTTGAGGAAAATAAGGGCTAAATGGCTAATAGGAGTTCATTCCATAGAAGGAACTAAAGAAGGATATTGTCAGTTATCAAACAGTTCGTGGTAACGAACTGTAGTAAGGAGCGATCCGGCTCAATAATAACCGAAACTCTAAAAGACGGAATTTTCATACCAATAGTTGCATCAAAAGAATTGCATTGTACTGCTGATTTTAAATATATAAGTTTCATCAAGTTTAATCATACCCATCAAAAGGTACGAGCCTAGAAAATTTGCATTATTTTACAAAATTTGGGGAAACACCCCCTAAAAGTCACAGAATCTTAACAAAAATCACACCATCAGATTCAATGTATCAAAGAACCCAATTGTATAAATTTCAGGCTCCTATCTACAGAACTGTGGAATTTTGTATTTTTTGCCAGAAGACAGATCACGGATGCGTGTTTATTTCTTTTTTTTCCAGGGGTGATCGTATCGACCCAGTGGTCCTAGAATATTGCGAAAGGGCTCAATTAAAAGTTCTAGTGCCCTTTTTTAAGTCACCAAAAAAATTAGAGGGTACCTAGACCCACTCCCACGACACTTTTTCCCCAAATTCACTGGATCCAAATTTTGAGACAGCCAGTCTGTTCAACTTAGTCGCAAACCTAATAACTATGTCATTGGGGACGATTTAATCCCCCACAGTCTCCGGGGGAGGGGCTGCAAACTACAAACTTTGACCATTGTTTACATACAGTAATGGTGATTATGAAGTGTATTGACATTTTCAAGGGAATTTTTCACATTGGGGGGATGGGTCTGAGGGAAGGGGTTAAGTAGGAGGATCTTTCAATGGAAGAATTTATCATGAGGGAAAAGAGTTTCTATGAAGGGGGCGCAAGATTTTCTAGCATTATTTCAGAAAATTATGAGAAAAAAAATTCAACTTGAAGTAACGGGCAGGATTAAAAAATGAACAGAAAATACTGCGTTTATAAGGGAGTTCATCTCCTCCACAATACAGTGCTCTTTACTCTAAATAATTTTTAGTAGTTTCAACTATTTATTCTACGGCCTTTGTGAGTCAGGAGTTATTCTTAAAGAATTGGGACAAAATTCAAGCTCTAGCGTGAAAAGCGAGGTACAGACGAGGGGACGATTCCCCTCATATATGTAATAAAAATACACAAATATAGAAGTTTATTACGTAAGCTAATTCGTAAGTTACGTATATCTTATTACTAATGAAAACGTTCGTAAAAATATTAAAATTCTAGTTGCATTTTTAAGTAACTAAAAATGGGAGGGATACTAGGCCCTCCCCCGTGCCTTTGTTTTATGCAAATTGTCCGATTATAACTATGAGAAAGCTATTTAGCAAAAAAAAATTAATATGCAATTTCGGTTTAATTATTCATGTGCTGTGAGCCAAAATCAAAACATGCATTAACTCAAAAAAGGTAAAAATTAAATAAGAAAAACAAGCCTTTTTCAACTGCAAGTAAGAAGCGACATTAAAATTTAAACGAACAGATTTTTTTCCGTATACGAAAGCGGTTGTCCCCTCCTCAATGCCTCGCTCTTTACTGTGAAGTTTTTTATTTTTTTAAAAAGTAGAGTTGTGCAATGAGTCAAACTTTAGCGTAAAGATCGAGACGCTGAGGATGGGACATTTCCTTTCATATATGGAACAATTTCTGTTCGTTTTAAGTTTTAATGTCGCTTCTTACTTGCAGTTAAAAAAAAATTTTTAATTTAATTTAGACAATATAGCGCCATCATATTATTGTAGTATATTTTATATTGTTTTCGGGATGAAAATTTCGTAAGCCTGAGGGTAAAGTTTTTATTACGTCGTTAAATATGCAATAATATCATCTATTTAGTATATGAAATGAAAAAGATGTTTTTGACAAAACGATATGCAAAGTTTTGTTGCTGGATTATAAAGTGAGGGTGAAATCTTAAATAATTCATTAAATATCAACGTTTATTTAAAATAATGTCTAATATGAGATTTATATAATTTTGATTTTTTTAACAGCTTACATTACAGGTTAGTTTTTAGTTTTTGGTGTCTTCAGTGTCAGTGTGACTTCATCTGCAGTGAGACTCTTGTCGTCTCTCAGGTACAACGCTTTAATTGTCTATTTCCTGTGGGACCTCAAGTACGTGCCTGACTTCAGTAGGTTTATTTGGTTCATTTTCAATAAGTGTACTCTTAAGATTTTCGATTTGTTGTGTTCCTGTCGACTGCCACTGAAGAATGTATTCGGGTGGCTGGTCGTCTTTCGTCTCTGCTACCTGCTGTGGGTATACAGCCGTATCCAGAGGAGAGGGGTTTGACTCCCCCTCCTCGAAATGTTTTTTCAACTCGTAAAAACGTAACAAAAAATAAATATAAATAAATTTTTTGCGCATTTAAGTTTTTACACCCCCTCCCCCCCCAAAAAAAAAATCCTGCATACAGCACTGGCAAAGGTTCTACAATTAATATTCGTATTATCTTGTTTGAGATACTTTGTATCTAGCTCATGTTAAAGATTCTTCGCAAGCAAATATTTAAGCTGGTTGTAGCTATTTTTATCAGTCATCCCAGCTCTGAAAGGTTACCTGGAAGAGCCAGGGGAAGGTAAACAGGAAGGGTCTGCAAACGCAGAAGATTGATAGCCCTTAACACACTATTGTACTTCCTGGCAGAAGTGCCATGAAACGGAGATCAGCACCGCCGATAGGAACTGTCCGCTGAAGTCCTTCGCCATTCACAATTCAACTTCCAACATTTCTCGACCAGTTTGAAAACTTCTTTCAAGAAAAACGCGATTAAAGAATCTGAATCCATTCTATGGTCGACAATATAAGAAAGCTTGATAAGCTAAAAAAAAAAAATCTACATCTCTACGTAACAAGCTGCAGCTAGAGGCTACAAGCTATCACTGACAATTTTAATCTGCTTATCTTTTTATCTGTCAATCCAAAACAAGGAAACGTAGTTTAAGAAAAATATGTTAAATTATCCACGAGATAATTCATGATATATATAATTATATATTCGTATTACAGGTCTATATTACAAAACTTGATTACGAATAGTCTCAAATAACATAAAAAATTGTTGTCTCTTACAGAACATGATAAAAATACAAAAAACTTATGGGTTAACTTCGCTCACAAGCTCACCTCATGCAAATAACAGGATAAGATGAATTTGCTGAACGAAAAGCTTATTTTTAGTTTCTTCAATTAAAGTTAATTACAGGTTTTCTGTTAAATTAAGTAGTATTAGGGGCACAAAAAAAGGTGAAAACACACAAGAGTGCTATTCTAAGAAGGCACAGACAAACTGTCAAGTTTTTAACCAATTATTTTATCCGTTGATTTAATTGTTTGTTAGTGAGCAACCGAAAGTCATGACGAGTCCCCACATAGACCATTGTAAAGAGTGTAAACATTATGTTAGATAGCTGTCTCATAGTTAGAATTTTGGTTTTAACAGAAATGCACAATCTCACTCTCAGGTCTCGATTTGCTCTTGTATAATGAGAATAGCAGAGATGACGATATTGCTAAACCCTTAAAGTCTCATCCTTTCAGAGGATATTTGAGACTATAAAATGTGTCTCAGCCTGGGGGAGGAGCCACTAGCCTGACCGATACGAGCGTGAATATCTTTATGTAGGGCTCCAACATTCTGCAATTTACTTCTCAACTATGCAAACAAGACAGCTTGCTCTACATCCTTTCCCGCACACCTATTATTTAGGCAGAGGGCGTGGCGGGGGGGGAGATTTTCTTCCAGATGCATTATTACTTTTTAATACCATTGTTTGACGCCAGAGATGTTGCTGAAGTATCTTGATTGGCTCAAGTGTCACTTATATCTAACATTCTGTGTTCTCCTAAAGCGCCGTTATTCGTCATGTTTTATTGAACAGAGTCAAATATCTTTATGAAGGTTATGAAAATCAAAGTCAGTTCGTATGTACAATCGTTTACCTTCTCTGCCATAGTTTGTATGCCATGGCCAGACCAGCACTGATTTTGTTTGGACATAGGCCATGTTGTTGTAAATACTTGTTGATAGTTGGCAGAAAAGGTCTAGAATGAAGAGGTTCATCATCCCAACAGAAATAATAGTCTGATTCGCCTTTCAGTGACTGGTTTGCCTGACAGTTTTTCCTGACATTGTTACAATTTGAACAATCACAATTTGACAATAACATGGAAAATGTAACTCTCTCAGCAGCCATATTGCACGGTTAGTCCAGATAAATTGCTCCGAATTTTGGGAGGTTAAGAGGTAAATCCTCCTCCCCCCTTCTTTGGTTAAAGACTCACATTCAATCCTAAACAGGTATGCAATCTGTTCAACATCAAAATTTTTATATTCATTATTTATGCGCTAATATTAACGAATGAGACGGAAGGTCAGTGAGCCTTTTTATTGGGTAAAGAACCATAAAAGTATTTTCTTAGGCTGAAAGCCATAAAAATATTGTTTGAAGTTTTTCAGATCAATATGAATGTGAAGGGTTAACTTCCCTTTATTTGAAGGAACATATTTAGGGCAAAACTTCCAACATGACTACTGAGGGAGTGACTCCTCGTTTCCATGTGTGAAAACAGTGTTTTTGGCCAGAAACGGCAGTTTTGAGTGGAAACCCTGCGATAAAGAAACAGAATTTTACGGTTGCTTCACTCAAATTTATAGAAATCCTAATTTAAAGTTTAGAGAGTGCCAATGTATTTGATTAAGCAGGGATGATCCTTGACCTAGGATAATCCTGAGCAAAATATTGTAAACGAGTAACTAAGAAAAAAATACAGATAAAACTAATTAAAGTAACTATAATAAAAAACATAAATTTGCCATCGCCAACCTACTTAGCTCCCCACTCATTGCTTTTGATCTCATATAGTGCTTTTCTAAAAGCATTTTAAGAGGGAAAATTTAAATCTTTTGGATTTTAAGACTTTTGTTGTCAAATTCTCTTTTAAGCATTTGAGGTGATAATTTTACTTAAAATTTAAAATATAAATTATCCTATGAGGGACTGCACCCCTAAGCTTCCCACTCGCTACTCTTAAGCTCAACTTGTACTTTTCTAAGAGTATTTTAGGATGCAAAAATATAAATTGTTGGTAATCTGAAGTTTCTTATTTATTAATATTCTTTTGAAATATTTTGGGGTGAATATTTTACCTTTTGATACATTAAAACTAACTAAGTGCTATCATTTTTGAAGGAATAAGAATTTGTTGCCCTATAGAAGTCTTAATCGTTCTAAGATACAACGCTTACCTTTTCTAAGATGTTACAGCCATTTCTTAGAGCAAACTTAGATGATCATGGCCCTGTGGCTCACCTCCAAATTTTGTTTGCAATCTGTTAATCTCTTGTGTGTTTACGCCCTGAATCTATTTCACATTCGGGAAAACCTATTTTGCCTATATACAAAAAAGGTTCATATAGAAATAGAAAACTTATATGTGAAACCTAATTTCTTCTTCTTATGACACAGTGAATCTTTCTTTTATGGGAAATTTTAATCTAAATTTTAATGAAAAATGTAACAATAAAACATACCGTCATTAAAATAAAATTCAAATATAATCACTAATGGGTTAAAAGATTCCACAATCAGGGATAATTAAAAAAAATAGAATTGAGGACATAAATGTGCCATTTTGTTCATCTTTAAAGATCTCAAAATGTCGACAGACCATTGGCCTTTCGCCCACCCGAATTTCAGAATATTTTATATCATTTCTTTTATTTCAATTATGATTCACCTGTTTTTTTATGTTCATTGTATGTACCTTTCGTCGTAAATTTTAAGTACTGACAGTAGAGCATAACATTAAAAAAATAATTAAAAAAAATCTCCAAATGCAACAAAATTATAAGTTGTAGGCTTTTATTTTTTCATTTAGTTCTTTTTTTCTTAAAGTGCCGCCCCTGATAGGTAAAGAAAATGAGGGTCTAAACATATCCTTTAATATCAACAGCTGTCAAAGACTTGTTGATTTTTCATCATGGTCATTTTCTCGGAGTATCTGAGAAAGACGGAAATTGGTTTCCATTTGGGCAGGATTCAAAATATCCCTGTCGGGATATTTCATTCTAACAATGAATTGTGGTTCAGAGATCCCTCCACTCTTGTCATGAAGCCAAAAGTTTTTCCCGTCGATAATTCTGGACCGATTTTTCACAGTCTAAAGGGCCAAGATCCCTGGCTATCCCCTAATTGAGACAAGTGAGCGTAAATGGGATATCCCAATGGATCGTTTTCCATTTCCGTCATTCGAAACTTGGAAAATTACGATGATAAACAAAAGGATAATTTACTTTTCCCTTGATTGCGGAATCCTAATGTTCAACAGAGAATTTGGGGTGCAGATGCTTTAGCTCAACTCTTGCCTTTAGTCCGAGAAACCAATCCATAAAAATAATAAGTATCTTCTTAAAAACATTTTTTTGAAAGTTATCTTTCAAATGTTATCAGTTGTAAATATATTGTTGACCATATAACTGAAAGTTATCAGGTGTAAATATATTTCATAAGTAAAGTAATGGTTGGCTACAACCGAATTATATGATTAATATTCCTTAATTGTTATTTGAGCGACTCAGAAGTCAAGTCAAATAATTCAGTTTAAAGAGTGACAAGAAAAAATCGTTGAAGGTATTCTACCATTTAATATTATAATATCAACTTTTCGAATTATACTAAGAGTTTCGGAGTGTCCCTGAATGTTTCAGTATTGATATCTCCAGTTCTGATGTTAAAGTAATAGATATCTTTTTGAAAATGTTTGTTGTGTTATTTTTGTATCATCAATGGTAAATATATCTTATAAGTTAAGTTAGAATTTGCAATGCCGAATTAATACGAAGGATCTTGATAACCTATTATTTGAGCGACTCAGAAGCCAAATCGGATAACTCAGTATAAAGATAGACAAGAAAAACCGATGTTACCGGTTGATGTTGTAAAGTACCTATCACCTTGTGGAAAATATGTTAAGGATTCTGCAGCGTGCTTAAATGTTTCAGTATTGATATTTACACTTTTTATCCAAAAGCAATAAGTATTTTTGTAAAAATAGTTTCTATGTTATTTTAATGAGGTCAGATGTAAATATATTTTAAGCAAGGTGATGGTTTTCAATACCGAAATAATATGAATAATATTGCTTACCTATTATTTGAGCGTAAATGTGTACATACATTTACTGTGTAACATACAAAATGTGTACATACTTCCCAATAACAAATACCAGACGTAAACGACAGGCAAATTTTATAACTTAAATACCTTTCCCTTGGGGCTATAGTGGTTCACGTTACTTCCAAAGACATAGCTATCGAGTCTTTTAGCTATGTTGAGTAAAATCGATATCTTAAAATTTTGATTGCACAATTTTAAGAAAATGGGCGTGGGAGGGGGCCTAGTTACCCTCCAATTATTTGTCACTTAAAAACGACACTAGAACTTTTAATTTTGTTCGAATGATCCCTCTCCTGATATTCTAGGACCATTGATCACCCTGAAAAAAAAAACAACAAAAAAAACAACACAAAAATAGACAAATAAACACGCAACCGTGATCTTTCTTCTGATAAAAAATACAAAATGCCATATTTTTGCAGATAGGGTCTTTAAACTTTGATACGCTGGCAATAGGGGCAGTAGGGTTTCTTGATACACTGTACCTGATGATGTGATTTTTGTTAAGACTCCGTGACTTTTGGGGGATGTTCGTTCCCTTTTTCAAAAGAAGGGAAACTTCCTCAGGCATAAGCTTTTGTAGCCTTAGATAGGTAAGAGTAAATTTAATGGAACTTAAATATTTGAAATCACTATAGCAATCCAATTCTTTTGACACATCTATTTGGTATCAAAATTCTATTTATTAGAGTTCCGGTTATGAGAGTTACTCAGGCTTGTTGCTTTTAGTGGATCCGTTTTTTGGAGTTTCAGTTACTACTGAGCCGCGTCGCTCCTTAATACAGTTCGTCCCCACAAACTATTTGAAAAAAGGTTAGTTTACAATTTTACGTATTAGGATTTGAACATAACATTAGTTGAGAATGCCAGTGTTAAAAAGAGACAGAACTACAGTTAAGAAAAATCACTTTCATATTTGGGTACACCAAACATAAAATTTGGGTATTGGCTGACAACAACCCCCGTGTCTTCTTAAGACCAGAATATAATTTGTCCTTTACTGAAAACAAATATGTTTTAAATGTTTTCATCTTTGTAAACGGAATAATTAAAAAATTATCAAAACTTTAAGGAATAAGTGTCAGTACATGTATACTAAACTGACAATCCACGGTCATTTGTTTTTCTTTTTTCAGTAAAGTGCAAATTATGTTTTGGTCTTGAGAAGATGTGGGGGTTGTAGCTCTATTCAAGTTTTTTTTTTACGGTTTTAGTTTGACTCGGTTATTTATTTTAATTGTTGTTCATTTTGGTTTCTATTTATTTATTGATGGTGATTTGTGGTAGTTTCACACTTTGAAGATTATTTGACTTTAGTTTTGTTCATTTTTGGCATAATGAAGCTCTTTACTTTTCTTTGAAAAATTTGTTTTGCGGAAATGGTTTTAAATTAATTTTAGGGAAGGATCATATCAAGAATCAGTATCTGATACTTTGTATATTTCGCTCAGTCCTAGAGCACGACTATTAGATTCTCCAATGGTGCTGGTTTTCGCAGCAGCCTACCTTTAACTATATGTCACATTCCGCCGCTCAACGTTTCTATTTATACATATATATATATAACCTTACTACACCTTAATATACAGCCTTACTATAGCAGTTTTAGTGCTCAAAAGTAGCTTTTGTCAACAAAAGCTGTGGTTCGCTACTACTTTTGTTGATTTTGCTAATAAGCCAACGATTATTCTTGTATTAATTTCTATCTATTCTTCTTTAAGATTTTTTCCACTACCTACTTGAAATTTTTCCAGGATCTCTGGTCCTTACAAGTTAGTCTTATTTTCTAAGTTAAGAAAAGCAAAATTTGAAGACGGTCCAAAGGGGAAAGCTCAAACCATTATATCAGATGTTCTTCGGTTGACCAAATAAAAAAGGTCAAACATTTTTGTTTGACGGAAATGATGGAAATGCCAAATAAAGATCGTTTTAAAGATCGTTTTTCTTCTTGGGTTACCCTAAGCCTCCTTATTTTCTTCTAGCCACCCTCAGTTCTCTATATACGAGTATATGACGGACAAAGGGAGAGATAGGATTAAAAATTCATGTTGGTCCTTGTGACTTATTTTTGATAAAGGATAAACTGTTTCTCAGGTCAAAATTCAAAGAAAGTCGTATTTCAGTTGGGACTTCCTTTTTTCTTTTATTTCTTCCATAAACGCTAGAAGTCTGATCGATAGTCATATGGCAAATTGTGTTTTCTATTTGTTTTTCAATAACTCAGAGGGAGAGCATTAAGAAAAAAGTGCCATATGGCGCGATGAATGGCAGTGGCAATTTTCTCATTTTTCACCAGGGCTAGCAGCTTCCGGGATGGTTTTTCTTCTACAGAGGCTATGTATAGAAATAATATAATAAATAATAATCATATTATATTAATAAATATAATATATTTATTATATAGTATATAATAAAAATTGTGCTTTCTATTTGTTTTTCAATAACCCAGAGGGAGAGCATTAAGAAAAATGTGCCATATGGCGCGATGAATGGTAGTGGCACCTTTCTCATTTTTCACCAGGGCTAGCAGCTTCCGGGATGGTTTTTTTCTATGGAGGCTATGTATAGAAATAATAGAATAAATAATAATCATATTATATTAATAAATATAATATATTTATTATATAGTATATAATAATAATTGTGTTTTCTATTTGTTTTTCAATAACTCAGAGGGAGAGCATTAAGAAAAAAGTGCCATATGGCGCGATGAATGGCAGTGGCATCTTTCTCATTTTTCACCAGGGCTAGCAGCTTCCGGGATGGTTTTTTTCTTTAGAGGCTATGTATACATATGGTGCAAAAATATCAACTATTGGTGCTATTTTTTCTCCACCACTAACAGATGCGTTTAGGTTGTAGTATGATTAAAATGTAGACGCTAGCATTTTGGGATGCAGAATGAAAGGTTACCCAATGGTGTAAAACATAGTATTTGTTTGCTATCTTCCATATTAATGACACTGACTGGAAAATCCTTAGAATCATCTTGTCAAGAAGATTTCTCAATCGATTGGTCTCTTAGGTACCATTCAAAATGCAATGTTATCATACAGAATGATCATATTTTATACTTAAACTAGGAATAAATGTTTTTTCAATTCGTAAAAACATACAAAATTGAATATAAACGAATTTTGATGTGTTTTTAAAATTTATTTTGTGCCCCCCACCCTCCGAAAAAAAGACTCACCCCTCCTGACAAAGAATCCTGGATACAGTCCTGGTGATCAATTAACATACTCTCTATTCTGCTCACTTATTTTAGCACGAGATTAGTGCAAGTAAAAAGCACTTCGGGGTGCCCTCTGTGCGGTATAAGAGACTGCAAGTTATACCTTCTTTATTCTAAGATTATTCTAGAATTGGTATTATTAAAAGCATTGTTTCATGTGAACTCAGGTCCCGTAGTTTCGCAATGGTTTGATTTTAGATAGGGGATCCAGAGTTCTAATGTAGCAGCAGGAGCAGCCCACTACAGAGCCTGGAAATTCATTCCGGTGCTGAGATTATGCTAAAGCGTATCAATATAAATATAAACAACAAGAAGAAACGAATTTCCAAATATGCTGATTTTAGATCTTTGCCCCTTGATTTAGGGGGTCTTAAGTCCTTCCTTTTTTGGGATTCTTTTTTCTGATCAATTGTCATTGTTTTATAGCTTGAACAGCAACAAGCATATTCAAATGTTATTGCCTGATACAACTGATTTTTTACTCTATGACGTACGGTGCAGAAGACATTACGACAGTTGTGACGGATATTTATAATCACAAAATTACGCATGGCAACAGGTTTTAAAGTATAACTTGACATCAAAGGAAATATTTCACAGAGATTAGAAGAGTTATAGAAGTGAATGGGATTTTCTAGTCTGGATTCATTTCTATAAATCTCACCCGGAATGGGATTTTCCACCACTAATCATAGTCTATAAGATTTCTGAAGATTGGTTCTATTTGGGAGACTAAATCTTATTTCGCTCAGCTTATATATATGACCTATTACACCCAAGCTCTAATCCAATATTTATTGACAATGCTATTAATAGCTGTTTCCCAACTGGGGATCATAATTTAGGGAATAGTATCGAATTTAAGTACTGCATATCTATTTGGTAAGTCACACAATAACGATTAATTGCGTAATTTGTCCCTTATTTGGAAATTTCCTTGTAAGGGCCTTGAGAACTAAATTTGTTTTCATTGTGTTTTGGATACATGATAAAAATTGAGTGCTGTGCATTTTCCAAAAGATTCTTCTTGATGTTTGACCTACCAAAACAATTACCATCAAACTGAAAAGGAGTGCGGTGGCATTAATGGTAATTCATAATGGAACGACAATGTAAAATGGGTAATTCAGGGAAATCACACGGAGCCTTAGCTCCCGATTCAAATCCAAAATTTTCCAAAATTTCTGGAAACTTATAATTCAAATTATCAGATAATCTTTCGTTCATTATAATTTCGCCACCTCCAAAATTTTGTTTTGTTGCTACTGTCTCCTCCCAAACGCAACAAATAACTCCAGTGTATGTTCCTGGCCTAATTGTATTTTAATATAGCATTAATTATACCGAATCTTTAGATAAATGTTCTAGTGCATATTAGCATTGCTCTATTTGACACCCTACCTGCCTTTCGTAGGATCTACGGCTCCTCCGATAGGAAACACGAATTCCCTCCCAAGTCCTTTTAAGAGCCCTCTATATGGTTTTCACCTGCAGGATAAATTTGTAGAGGGATTGACATAAATGCGGATTAATGTATGTCTGATACATTTGCCTCTAATACATTGAGTAAACAAAAAAAACATTTTTTTTAAACTGAAAGTTTTTGTGTTTTCGGAAACAAAAGTGGTTGTTTTTGCAACATTATCTCATTGATCCATATGCTTGAAGACTCCGCACATAAACTCCTTCAATTAAGGTACCCTGCCTTTTGCCCCTAAAACTTTTAGCACCACTCATAAAACTTGGGCTAAAACTTTAATCATTAGAAAAGCTCAAAAGTTGTCTCTACTCGTCCTACATGTTCAACAAGTTTGGATTGTTGCCAGCAGACTCAAACAATATTAACCTTTTGGAAAGTTTAGTTTGTTACAGTTCTTCTGGAAATCTTCCTATTTAGAATAGAGAGTAGTTGATCTATTTAACTCGAGTTGTCAGGTGGATTTTTGTTCAAATGTTAAGACCAGAAGTCAAAAACTGTATGCTTAGCTTTTATTGAGCATGTGTTCTGAAAAGTAAGTATATATAATTTAACTATCGCAAAAAAAATTTAAACAAGCATGAATTTTCCAAGAATGCTTTGTCCACATCTCCAAATATTTTTTTTTAAAGTGGAACGGTATTGTCTGAAACCTGACTTAAGTTTTTCTTTTCCTCAAATCTATCTAGCTACCTTTTTTGCCTTCTAAAGTACTTTCACGAAGATAGCAGTAAAGTTATATAGGGAAGAGACAGCTCTTATTTGGGGCTAGAGGCATTCCTTGCATGAATTTTTTTATTATGTATAATATGATGTCTGTCCGTTTCGATTTTAATTCTACTTTTTACTTTTGATTTATCTGTATTTATTAGGCAAATCCACGGTAATGGATTCCTAGGATCCACGACAAATTGCTTAACCCGGATCATATCCTTAAACTTTTTTTGACCGTGATAATATATCTAAACGATTCCTGGGCATTTTCCATCAATATTATTTAATTTTGATCAAATGAATGTTTATAAGATATCAATGCAGAGCATGGCTAGGCTTGAAGGACCGCTTATGCTTTTCTTTGTTGTCGATGTTACAAAACCTAAAGAATCCCAGGATATTCTCTACCTATTATAATATCAAGGCCAAAAGTTTTTAGTGTTATTTCTACCAAAGATTATGTCATTTCAATGTCAATTTACTTAAATTCAGAGATGAAATACATAAAGACCTCATCAAAGTAGAATTATGACTTTTTTTCATTTTCAGAGCTTAAGCAATTTATATTTTTAAATACAATTTTTGGTAGAAATTCTGCTTTTAAAGCTACTCACCTTATTCTAAAAATATTTTTGAACTTGGCCTATATATTTTGATAAAACCTGCGTTTTACTCTTGCACCAGATTATGCCCCATCTAATAGCCAAGCTTTTTCCGACTTTGGTCTTTATCAATAACTTCTCCCAGATAAGTAAAATGTTGCAGTGCCAGTTTCGCCAGTTCTGAAATGTCTAATGTAGTTCGATTCGAAGGCTAAAACAGATTTAAAAAAAAGACTATTACTAAAATATTTTCTCCCTCTAAAAAATGCCTGATTATATTTTTTTCCCTTTTCACTTCTAAAATTAAGAATTATAATTATATTTCACCCCACCTTTACATTTCATTTACTAACAAAACCATAATTTTTCTTTTCATCTCTAATTTTTAGAATTAAGGATAGTTGCCCCCCCCCCCCCAACAACAGTAAATGACTGATTTTACTTTTTCCCCTTTTCATTTCCAAAATTAAGAATTATAATTATACTTCACCCCCACCTTAACATTTTATATACTTAAAAAACCATAATTTTTTTCATCTCTAATTTTTAGAATTGATAATAGTTGCCCCCCCCCCTCAAAAAACCTAGTAAAAACCTTCCTTTTATTAAGTTTATTTCGTACTGTCAAGCGTATTTTCATTTTTCATGCTAAAATGAGGAGCAATGATAATGGCAACACTGGGCAGCTAAACCCTGGAAACTTCAAGAAAGAACACTAGACAAGAAATTTTACATGTGTTATAATCTACAAGCAATAAATATTTCTGTAATTTTGATCTGAATTTGATTTTCTATTAAAATTGAATGTATAATAGTTACATTTATCATTGATTAAATAAATTCATCCCTTTACCAGGAATCCTTGTCGTTTAAAATTTACTGTATTTTATTTCATTTTGCATACAATTTAATTGCTCTTTTTATTTGAGAGTTTTCCTAAAAGTGTTTAGAATAAACGTATTGATATGAAAAAAATTCTGAAATATATTTCCTGTCATCCAACCACCACTGATATTTTGGCGTATGCCCCCTTCCCTGAAAATTTTCTGCCGATGCCCTTGTGCAGCTTCAGAAGATTAAGGTTTTGGCTTCTTTTATACTTTATTTTCAAGGCCAAATCTATTAAACGTGGCTTTTTAATCTCCTCATATAATTGTCATACTGCGCTATATTTCATCATTTTTTCTTCAAGAAGTATTATCACTCCTTTTTCTCCATCCCAAGAGATGTTTCTTCATCCGTTATGCTAACTTTATGTCTAACATATACTGACATTTCAAAAAGAATCTCTTTTCTGCTATTTCAGAATTCTTGTCCAGTACCATGTTCCATGACTGTTTTATTAAGTGGGGAAATTCTGTTTTATCGGACCCATGAGGGGGGATCTTCTTGAATTAACAGGTAGTTGGTATGTATGACTGCTTTTTATGTGTTTCGAGTTTAGTCTCATAAATTATAAGTGGTTCAGCTTTAAAGAAAAAATAATCTTTACTTTGACAAAGGTTATGATTTGTTATAGTTTTAAAGGTGACTCAAAATACAAGATCAACGCTGTTTGAAAGACTTTTTAGAATTAAATTCACCATCTGGAAAAATGAGCAAGTAATAATAGGAAGATTAAGGAGTTAGAAGAATTCAAAAGGAAAGAAGACAGGACAAAAAGGTAAAAATTGATATTTTTTTTTTTTTACTTTTCATATATTTTTCTCTTGCTGCGTTTATTTTTATTCCGAAATGCCAAGAAGGACCATTAAGGCTTACGTTATACATTTTTGAAATTAATATCTTATCTAAATAATTGACTATGATATTATAATATAAGCCCAAAGAGTACAGAATACCATAGAAAAGATCTATACAAAGTCCTTTGCTTCAGGATGAATGGGAGGGGTTATAAACTTGGAGAAAATTCTAAAAAAGGTCAATCATATAAAAAAATAGAGAAATGACGGAAGAGGGGAGGAATTATAAAATTCTGATTTTCTCTGTGGAGGAGATCTTGTGTTCATTCCCTGTTGACTTTTCCATTAAGGGAAACAATAAAATAGAGGAAGTCGTGGACCCCCTTCTTGTTGACAACCCCACTTTTATCTTTATAATTTGAAAGGTGTTGTTTTTTCAAAAATTTGGGACTAGCGAGGCAGTTGAACGATAAAAGTAGATACGTCTTTATGTAATGCGAATTGTAATATGAGTATTTATTAAATATTTTTCTGCATTTACAAATTGAGCATAAAAAAAACTGTGAGATATAGATTTACTAAGGAATCAAAATGCTAAGAAAATTCTAAGTTTTTGGCTTTTTCTGGACGGGTTCGTGCGCCCACTCCCTGTTGATAATTATTATTATTTAAGAATTAATGACACTTCTTGACTACTATGGTCCCTACGTCAGCCCTGCAGTGCATTCCTCCAGCGTGATTCGATCTCTGGCCCTGTTGATAATTCTAATTTCATATCTAGATTTTCAAAGGAATAATATTTTAGCAAAAATCCTTAAATGATGAAACGAGTGAGTGACAGAAGTAGATACACACTGCAATGTTTGTTCTTCAGTCCTTGTAGAATCCAAATAGAGGCATTTGCCTCTATTTGGAGGCACTTTTTGAGGAGGTTGCGCATTGAATTTTTTCAAGCGGTGCATTTTTTGGGAAGATCGTTCATTTGGCACACTTTTGCTAGAAACTGGAGCTTACGGTGCATTTTTACTTTGGCTGCGCAACTTTAAACGACACATCTGGTAACACTGCTTTCTGGAAGCGATTATATTAGGATTTTTGTATTTATCTGTGCTTTGCTGATGATTGCTTTTAGATATAAAGCCAAAATATCTATTTAGAACAAATCTTTCATTGGTTTGACACAATGCTTTACCTTTTGTTACTTGCATTTTTATGAAAATGCAGTGTGGTTTTCGCTCAAACTTACAATTTTAACAAAAATATTTGTTCTTCATTTAGAAAAAAAGATACAATTTACATTTGAACCAGGGCGTTGAATCATTCTAGTCGTTCAGACATGACGGTTGGTCATAAATGAAATTTTGGATACAAATTAAATAGTCTTTTCCCATGTTATGATAATAGAAATACTAAATATATGCAAAGCGCCAATAATCATCATTTTTGTTAAATTATCAAGGAGGGTAACGACGAAATCTGATCGTTGGAGCCGATCAAATAAAAACTTCTTCTATTACTACTACTACTACTACTACTAGTACTACTACTAATAACAACTCACCGCAGCACCAATCCGCTTGACACATAACTAAGAATAGTTTGGCTAACTTTTTGAGTCTACGGTACAACCCTAAAAGTACGATTTTTTTAGGGGTTTTTTAAGCTATTTTATTAATTATTGCTGGCTAGTTAAGCAAATTCCTAAATTTACTGTTCATAAAGCTGACATTGGATAGGTTTTGGGGTTAGATTTTGGTGCAATAAAGCTGACGCTATGACAAACTAGAAATAGTGTAAAGGGAGCGTTTGAAGAACTTGCTACTAATATATACTGTATACCAGTACTAGTACAATACATGTACTAGTACTAATACACTAGTACTAGTACTAGTACACTTGTACTGAAAGCTGTTTTCATCACATAGTTGAAATTCTTTTAATCCTTAGAAATTCTACCTAGAACATTTTGGATCCGTCAATAAAAAAAGAGATAAATGCAATTTTCTAAACTTTTCAGGAGAACCAAAAACAAAACAAAAAATATTTTGGCGATCTCCATAGCTCGAGTGGTAAATGTCTCTTTTGTGTATCTTGGACGGTGCTCGATAGAAAGTTTCTGACTGTGCCAATCGATTCCTCAAGCTGACTAAATGTTGATAAAAATGGCATATGCCTCTTTTATGATTCTGCTAGCTGATTTTCTATGGTATCACTAATGGCTCATTGACTTATGCTATGGCGTAGTGTACAACATACTGTATGTACGTGTTTACGCGCACTAGGAAAAATGTGGTTAATTAATGCGGAGTAAAATCACGTTCAGAACTCAGAGTTATAGTTTAAGTTTTTTTTTAGTTATTTTAATGTTTTGTTTTATCATCTAGAACTGTTTAAAACTTAAAATCATCTGGATTTTGCTGTTCTGATATCTGATCATTTTATGATCAGTTTGATATCTGATAATTTTATGATCAGTTTGATATCTGATCATTTGGGCGTTTACTCTCGAAATGGCTCTACCCAGGAGAGGAAATTTCCACTTGAAGTTTGCCCGTTTAATAAACTTACTATTATTGATTTTTAATCATTTTAGCTTTCAATAGGCAATTGCAAGTACTAAATTGCGTTCAAAAAGCAGGGGCGTCATTTCTTGGTAGGGGGGGGGTTAAGCCAATTCCTACAAACAATGTGGAAATGACAGTGAATGATAAAAAAATCCCATATAATACCACAAAGACAATGATATATTAAAGAAAACTGACCTGTTTCTCTGGATGCTTGAATTCAGTGGGGGTGGACAAACTGGGATCATGGGGGGGCAAACCAGGGTCTGAAGAATGAAGTTGCCCTCCCCGCCCTGTAGTAAAGTACGTCCCTCTTTAAAAGTGCTTATTTAAACCTATTAATTAATTGTTTGCTTATAATGTGTCTGGGCTCAATAAGTTACAATTAAACCTTTGCAGATAGAAAATTCTTGGTAAATTTAACTGTTAAGATAAACTGAAATTCATCTTCTTACAACCCTTTCAAAAAGTGCTATGGAACTACAAGATTTTTAACTCTAATGATTTTTTTTATTTCAACTAATATTTGGGTACATTAGAAACAACATAGGCACATAGAGGGAAAGTTAGTCCAATTTTCGAATTTAAGCATTTGCATTTAATTACAATGAACTATAATGACCGTTGGGATGACAACGTTACTAGTTTTGACACTGAAAAACTTCAACAGGCACACGTAAAAACGGTATCCAATAGCATATTTACGTGATAAGATTTTGAATGCCCGGAGCCTATAAC
Organism: Artemia franciscana; assembly: GCF_032884065.1. Lineage (NCBI taxonomy): Eukaryota > Metazoa > Arthropoda > Branchiopoda > Anostraca > Artemiidae > Artemia > Artemia franciscana. The sequence goes on from NC_088868.1 coordinate 9,914,515, forward strand.
AAGACTATAATACAGAACTTAATTTTTTAATTGTGATGATGGTTGTAACAGTAGCTGCAAACTAGTAAAGAGCAAACCTTAACCCATAGTAGCCGAAAGGTGAAAAGTACATTATGAAAAGAATGTCTTAGAAGGAAAAATGTCAAATTTGTTGCTGATTCAAGAATGGTAATTATTGTTTAGATATATTTTAATAGCAAAATCTTATTGCAAACAAAAAAGTAATTATAGGAATTCCAAAACAGAGTCGGAAACCATTTAATAATGGTTTCTAATAAAAATGAACTGTGCAACGTTGGATTTGTCATTATTGGAAACTCCTTCAGAAGAATTACAGCCCTGCCCGTCTTTTTCTTACCCCCCCCCCCCCGTTATTACTGCGGTACAGTAACATGATGAAGAGCAGGCTAAGAGCTCATTTAAAAAAATTACGATTTGAACAAGCGCCCAAAAATTTAGGAGTGTTCAGGATATCGGGCGGGGTGGGGGAGACTCTCATCCTTTGTTAGTTTCTGTTAAGTAGCAGGGGAAAGATGCATACCATTAACACTTATATTATCTTTTGCCACTATGTTTTTCTTTGTTTTCGGTTGTTACTCCTTCATTTTCGCCTGATTTCTTCTCACTCTCGTGAATTCACTTCAAATCACTAATTATCTTATTTTTTTGTTCTTTTGATGACTAATTGCTTTCTAGGCTTTCTTCAAATCATTTTTTTGAGCTTTTTACATAAGTTCAAATTTAAATTTTTAGGGGATCCTCAAAGATTTCAAGAAATGAATGTTTCTAACCATTTAGAAAGTACTTATTTTTAATGTTA